>NC_081408.1:520301520-520601520 GCF_030272615.1 Cryptomeria japonica | reverse complement strand
CTTTGAATCTACCAATGCAGTTGCAATCACAGACTCATGCCAATTTCATACACATATGTTTCAAACCGCAACATCTAACTCTTGACCAATGGTCCATACCGGTGTCTTGATCATCGCTTTGTTCCTGTTTACCTTGCTGTAAACTGGTTCCACTATCGGTAGGTCTAGATGACTTAGATGACTCAACAAACATGGTTGTCATCAATGACAACACAAATAAAGTCATCAAACAACTTACAATTATATCATCATCATCTAGCCAACAATCTCCATCAACTTTACAAGTTATGCCAACAATAACTTTACCAATTATCTTCTCATCTCATCATCATCTCCATATGCCAATAATCTCCTCATCATTATCTTCATTACTTATGCCAACAATATCCCCCTTGGGTATTTATGGAAACACCAAAATAGAAATACCAAAAGCTCCACCAAAATCTTATCATGCAAAACTGTTAGAGTTCCAATTATGACTGTTGTACTTGATCTTCTCCCTTCATTAGTTCTCCTCTTTCTGCTCTTCACTGTTCTTCTCCTCTACTTTACTTCTCCCCCTATCACTTTTCTCTCCCCCTTTGACAAAAATGCCAAAGGTGCAAAGTATCATATTCCTCTTCTGCTGCTATAGTTTTCTTCATCTCAGTTGCTCCCCTTGAGGAGTAGCCCACTTCTCATCAGTCCACAATGAAAGATCTTCAATTAGTCCACTGGATTGATGCTATAACAACATCTTAGCTGACCTTTGGTAGGGGTATAACCCCTAGCCTTCCTCAGAGATATTCAAAGGTCTCTTTAGGCAATGGCTTAGTGAAGATATCAACCAACTGCTCCATACTTGACACATGCTCCATCTCGACTGTCTTTTCCTGTACTCTCTCTCTCTCTCTCATAAAATGATAATTCAATTTAATATGCTTTGTTCTAGCATTCAATATCGGGTTCTTTAAAATTCTTATTGCACTTGTATTATCATAATATATGATCACCGATTCTATCATAGTCTCCTTGAATCCTTCTAATACATGTCTCATCCATATTGCTTGAGTAAAATTCATAGATACATCCACATACTCTACTTCTGCTGTAGGCTGGGAAATGCAACTTTGTTTCTTACTGGTCCAGGATACTAGTCTTCCTCCTAGAAAGAATGCTCCATCGGTTGTGCTCTTTTGGTCATCTATATTTCCTTCCCAATCAACATCTGTGAAAAATTTCTAAGAGAAGTTGCCTTTGTATGGATACCATAATCCATAATCAATGGTTCCTCTAAGATACCTGAAAAATTCTCTTCACTACAACCTTATGAGTATCTTTAGGATTATTCTTAAATCTAGCAACTATACCAACTGCATGAGCAATATCCTGTCTGCTATGAACAACATTGTTTAGTTTTCCAATCATGGATCTATACTAAGTTTTATTTACTAGATGTGAATCATCTTTCTTGGATAATCTGCAACTAGTAACCATAGGGGTTCCAAATGGTTTACAGTCTTCCATTCCAAAGGTTTTCAATACCTCCTTCACATATTTGGACCAATTGATAAAGATTCCTCCTTTCATCTGTTGAACCTGCAAATCAATGAAAAATTTGATTTCTCCTATCAAAGACATTTCAAAGTCCTTTTTCATATCTTCTGCAAAAGTTAAACTCATGTCATCATCTCCTCCAAATATGATATCATCTACACAAAATTTTGTAATCAATAATTTGTCGCCTTCTATCTTCAAGTAAATGTTGTTGTCCTCACTGGTTCTTTGAAATCCAATCTTTATCAAGTGTGAATGGAGTCTCTCATACCATGCTCTTGGAGCTTTCTTTAAACCATATAAATTTTTATGAAGTTTGCATACCATCTTCTTGTCTTCAGTCAATGCAAACCCATCAGGTTGTTCAATGTAAACCTCTTCTTCTAGAATTTCATTAAAAAATGCAGACTTAACCTCCATTTGGTAAACCTTGAATCCTTTGAATGTTGCAAATGCAAGTAGCATTCTAACTCCTTCAAGTCTAGCAACCGGTGCAAAGGTTTCTCCATAATCTTCACCTTCTTCTTGTGCATATCCTTTACAAACTAGTCTAGCCTTGTACCTAACCACTTCACCATCTTCATTCAATTTGTTTCTAAACACCCACTTAGTACCAATCACATTTTTATTAGTTGGTCTAGGGAGAAGTGACCAAGTGTTGTTCTTCTCAATTTGATCAAGCTCTTCATTTATAGCCTTTATCCAATCATCATCCTTGAGAGCTTCCCTCATTGTCTTAGGTTCAACTGTGGAAATCAGACAAGCACTTTCTTTGATCTTTCTTCTTGTTTGAACTCCAACATTCTTGTCTCTACTAATTTGATCTGGTGAGCGATTCAACTTTACATATCTAGGTATAACCGGTTCTGGTATATAAGTTTCTTCTTGTTCATCTTCTTCATCTTCATCTTCTAGTTGAGCAGTATCCTCTTCATTGTTATTCTCAATATCATTTTGAACTTCCAGTTCAATGATTACTATCTTCTGTTCTTCTACTGCATCAAATTTGCTGGTATCATCAAATTTGTTAGAATACTTATCAACTTTCACATTAACACTTTTCACAATCTTCTTGGTTCTTTTGTTAAAACACTTGAATGCTTTGCTCTTAGTTGAATAACCAAGGAAATTTCCTTCATCACTCCTAGGATCAAAATTTCCGGTATACTCATCTCTCTTTATGTAACACCTGCTACCAAAGACTTTGAAATAACTAACATTAGGAGTATGACCATACCATAATTCATAGGGAGTTTTGTCACTACCTTTCTTGACCAATACTCAGTTGATTATGTATACTACAGTGCTAACTGCTTGTCTCCAAAACATTTTAGGTACATCTCCTTGTATCAACATTGTTCTAGCTACTTCAACTATGGTCCGGTTCCTCTTTTCTACAATCACATTCTGCTGTGGTGGCCTTGGTGTAGACAATTGTTTCTTGATTCCATTCTCATAACAATATTTCACAAATTTAGTTGAAGTGAATTCTCCACCCTGGTAAGATCTCAGGCACTTAAGGTTCTTATTAGTTTCTTTCTCCACTAAGGCTTTGAATGCCTTAAACTTGATGAAAGCATCATACTTCTCCTTAAAAAATGTAACCCACATAATTCTTGAATGATCATCAGTAAATATCATGAAATATTTATCACCATAAAAACTCCTAGTCCTCATAAGACCACATAAATCAGTGTGCACCAAATCTAAAATATTTTCCGAAGAAAATGATTTTCTTTTGAAAGAGGAAGTAGTCATCTTACCCAACTGGCTCTCTTTACAAATCACATTATCTGGTTTGACTAGTTGTGGCATACCTCTAACCATACTTGACTTGCTAACCTTAACCAAATTATCAAAATTTACATGACAAAATATTATATGCCATAACCAACTGTCCTCAACTTTTGCAACCAAACAACTGCTAATATTAGTGTTCAAATGAAATAAGTTACCTTTTGTCTATTTACCAATTGCAATCAGTTCTCCTTTGCTTCCTGAAATCCTATGCACTCCATTCTTGAACTCAAGATGATAACCTTTATCATTTAGCTGACCAACACTCATCTAGTTATGTTTCAACCCTTCAACCCAATACACATCATCAACATTACTTTTTACATTTAAAGAAATATAGCCTTTAACTTTTACCAAACATGGTGTATTGTTGCCAAATCTCACTACTCCACCATCAAATTCTTCAAGTGAGATGAACTTATTCTTGTCACCGGTCATGTGATGTGAGAAACCACTATCAATGAACCACTCATCACTGTTGTCAATATGAGACACTAAAGCTTTATTGTCAGAGAGATCTTCCTTAACTGCTACAAAAATAATTTCCTCATTATCTTCATCCTCTGATTCCTCATCGGTAACACCTTCATCTACTGTAACATAACATTGTTTCTTACCTTTTCCTTTTGATCTCTGTTAGGACAATAAGAAGCAATATGTCCTATTTTGTTACATGAGAAACACTTAAGAGGAAGCTTGCCTTTGTACTTACTAGTGGCTCTAGGAAGTTTCTTTGCCAATAAAGCTTCAATATCCATCAAGTTATGTTCACCATCCATTTCTTCATTACCACCGCCATGATGACTTGACCTATATTCATTCTTTGCTTTTCTTACTGGTGTATTAGATATTGATGCTTTGAAAGAAGTTTCTACTTTAGATACACTATTGTCAAAGCTATTTAGTTCAAAAGTAGTAAGCTTGCCTATCAATGAATCAACTGTAACTTTATCTTTATTGGCTAACCTCAATTATTGGATAGAAGATACTCTAATATCATAAGTAAGCAGTAAGGTTCTAAGCATTTTACTTACCATTGTGTCTTCATTTATGGACCCACCAACACTTTTGATTCCATCAACTACTTTTTTTATCCTATGTCCATACTGGGTGATGTTCTCAACTTCCAACATCTTCATGTCATCAAACTTGCCTCTGAGGCTTTCTTCTTTATCTTTTTTCACATGCTCATCTCCACCATAAATCAACTTCAACTTTTCCCGAACTTCATAAGCAGTTTCTAAACCATGAACATCAATATACTCAAAATCAGAAAGAGTACTTACAATGGCTTCCAATGCTTGAATATTCTCCTGTTGTTCCTTAAGTTGGCCTGCAGTCAGAGTACTAGTAGGAGGTGAGTACTGATTAACCACATGCTCCCAAAATTGTGACCCCACTCCTTTGATATAGATCTTCATTCTGTCGCTCCAGATTCTGCAGTTATCCTTTGTGAACTTAGGACCCTCATTCTTCTTCATCTCAGATCTTTACCTCAAGCCATTAAGATTCTACACAAAGAGGACCTAGTGCTCTGATACTAATTGTTATTATGAGTATCTGGTAACTACTGAGAGGAAGGGGGTGAATCAGAAGTAAAAAAATTCTGCAATACTTTAAAAAATAGTACCGGTAACTACTCAAACCAATCCGGTTAATAGATTTACCAAACCATTCACTCAAGTGTTCATCATTATACAAACATTGTAAAGATATCAAATTCTCAAATTAACAATGCAACCACCACATGAACACATATATTTTTCACGTGGAAACCCAAATGGGAAAAACCACAGTGGGAATTAGCACCCACAAAATATTTTCACTCTTTCGGAATGCACCTGGTTAAAGGCCTAGCTTGGTTAGGAGCTTACAATATGCTCAGTTAAGAGAAAACCCTATTAGGAGTCACTCGGTTAAGGGATTTGCCTCAACCCTATTAGGAGTAACCTTGTTAGAGGATTTTAAACCCAAGTAATGAGCCACCTAATGAAGGGATTTACAAATAAGACCTGTTAGGATCTACCTGGTTAAGAGATTTTAAACTGCTGTAACTGTTAGGAAACAATAGGGCAAATGATCTGATCACAACACTTCCTTGCTTGCTAGTACAGATCCTTTTTAGCTCAACTTTGCTACTCATATGCAGACACTTCAATCTAGTTTGACAACACCTTCTTCTCAAATCATAGACACACAATCTCTTCTCCAACTAGACCTAAATACATTTTTCAGTTAGGCCAGCTATATAACCCTAACTACATTCAAAATACAATGAATTTACATTTATAGATCATTACAAAAAATTTCTAGACAATTTAAACCGTTGAATGATCACCACACATCACCGCACATCGATTTGATAAGCAATCAAACCCTTGTCACATTCTACTAAGAACTTTGTTGTTTCCCAAGAAATCCTATCCTTATACGTACTTAAATGAAATCTTATCATTATACATGGTTTATGACACATCATCACTAAGTTATGAATATGATAAGATCCACTTCCAAACTATAAATCATTACCGGTTAAAGATCTGTTACCGATGTATATTCTTCTTTACAGAGTTCATGACAGTCAATCATAACTCACTCAATTCTCCA
Source organism: Cryptomeria japonica (assembly GCF_030272615.1). Classification (NCBI taxonomy): domain Eukaryota; kingdom Viridiplantae; phylum Streptophyta; class Pinopsida; order Cupressales; family Cupressaceae; genus Cryptomeria; species Cryptomeria japonica. The sequence goes on along the minus strand of NC_081408.1, from coordinate 520,595,580 downwards.
AATCTGTTAATGCGGTTGCAATTACAAACTCATGCCAATATCATAAATAGATGTTCCAAACTACAACATATAACTCTTCACCAATCATCTGTACCAGTGTCTTGATCATTTCTTTGTTCCTCTTTACCTTGCTGTAAATCGGTTCCTCTACCAGTTAGGTTATACTGGTAGGTGTAGATGACTTAGATGACTCAACAAACATGGTTGCCATCAATGACAACACAAATAAAGTCATCAAACAACTTACAACTATATCATCATCATCTAGCCAACAATAACTTTACTGGTCATCTTCTCATCTCATCATCATCTCCATATACCAATAATCTCCTCATCATTATCTTCATCAATTATGCCAACAAAATCACTTTTAACTGGAGCTTTGAACTAGTGGGGTGATAGTGGGCGATCCCATCCCTGAGTACATTTGAAGATTTTTGAGGCATTAAACCTCATCTTTTCCTTGTTCCTTTCCACTCGTTACTCTCCTCTCCTTATCTATCTGTGGCTTCGATCTCCTTACCTCTCCAAGCTTGAGTACCACCTTGTCTCTCCCTCATCGAGCGCCTTCTTATCTCTTTCATCATCCTACTACTATGATAGTCCATTATCATTAGGTATTAACACCTCCTTTTTGTTTTTGCATGCGTGGCAACATACACCTCTTCCATTTGCCATCCTCAGACCACCTCCTAGCTACATGAGTTCCCCTTATCTCTCTATGCCTCCTCTTCTCTCCCTGGTTCCTTCATGCCTTCTTTGCTCCCCACCTTCACACCTCTCCTTTGCTTACCATTGTCGAGGTAGCTTTGATGTGGAACTACAGTCTTCACCATGACATGTGGGGGCATGCATGTTTAGTAGCACATCGAGTTCATCTTCGCTAATGCAACCTCAATGAGAAACCTCAATGCGTTATGGGACATGAGTATGAAGGATGTCACATGCCCAAACTTTAGGGCAAAAACACAACATTTTTTTTGAAAGGTAGAATTATGATGTGGAATATGAAATGTTATGATTTTGACGAATACTTAATATCACTATTCGATTTATTTCTAGTGACATCTTAAATGTGATCAGATAGAATATTTTAATTTACTTTTAACTAGAGGGGTAACACCCTTTAAAGGTAGAGTTTACTTAGGGTACTGAGTAATGTATGTTGGCTAACTGGGGAAATTTAACCCCTAGGCCACCCACTTTAATATCTCCAATAGGGTATAGTTCTTTAAATAAGATTAAAGATACTAACCCTAGAGGTGACATTGATACTTCACCCAAATTTACTAGCTATTTGATTATTTAAAATATTTATGAAATTTTAACCAAGTTTTGAAAACCATTGAAATCACTTTAAATATAATTACTAATGAATTATATTTCAACCTCTTATAATTACTAATTAAAACCATTTCCATTTAAAGCTAATTAAAATAAATCAAATAATGCCAATACAACATTAATGTTAATTATATCTTTCAATTGTTATTAATCAATTTTACTATATTAATATTAATATAATTTTTCATATATTAATATGAATTTAATAATCATAGTTGCCTATTCGTATACATTAATATTCTATCTCCATTAATCAACTATTTATACATATGTAAAATGTTGTCTGTCGATTTACGTTGTTACATTTATATTCGTTAAATGAGTATATATACCTATACATATTCTATGTATATGATATATATACTCCCCTAACCATTTATATTTTTTATGCATATGTATGTGTAATATACACATCCATTTTATTTATATATATATATATATATATATACTACATGTGTGATAAATATATACATATACACCCATAACACAATCCTTTTAAATTATATATATATGTATATATATATGTGTGTGTTTATATACATATACTTTTGTTATATGCATATAAATACATATACATATGTTTTTTAAAATAGTTTACTTTATTTTCAACACAAACCCTAAAACTTTTCATTATTTTATTTGGGCTTTCCCCCCCTTTTTCATTTTACCTTACCCTAACTTCTGATTAGGGTTCCTTTTTTTTTTTTTTTGCAGGTAAAATGGGAAGGAAGGTGGCCAAATTTGCAAGGCGCCATTGTTGTTTGACAAGGGCGAATATTGTTACAGGGCGAATATTGTTACAGGGCGATCAAAGTGGGGGGGGGGGGGGGGGGGGGGGGGGCGGGGGCGAACCCACCCTGTGGGTCACGACCCACAGTGGTGGCCGCGACCCACATTGATGTTTGGGGTGGAGCCGTTGGCTTCCCCACACCAACCTTTTTACCTCAACAAATTATTTTTTGATATTTTATGTTTTTTTTGAATGTTTTTAATTATATATATATATATATATACACACACATGTAGGGTTTTCTGAGTATACTTTAAAAAACATATATATACAAAGTATTGCAGATTTACATGTATATATATATTTATATATATGTATATATATTCACACACACACACACACACACACACACACACACACACACACACACACACACACACACACACACACACAAGGTTTCTCGGATCTCTTTAAAACACCAATAAACTTTTAACAACAGATTTGAAAATATAAATATGGTCCTTTTTAAAAGAAAGAAAAGACATACAAATTTAAGGATGCAGATTTCTAAAAAATGTATAAATATATGTTAAATGACCTCTTTTCTTAAAGACATATTCAATGTTATAGATGCAGGTTTATACTTATGAAGTCTCATTTCATTTACATACACATATTTTAAATAGTTCAATCCATTTTCTTCTAGGATACTACTCCATATGTTTTAATGCAGAAATGAGAGAGAGAGACGGTCTCCCTTCCATGAGACTCATCCTCCTCTCATACCCCCAAAAGTAAATTGAGGCTTGAATAAATCAGATCTAATAGTTCTTTTTTTTGTCCACTTTTGAAAGCAATGTAAAAACAAAAATGAAATGTTTCCCTTTTCTCACTTCACTAGAAGTTTATCTAACATGCTTCAAATGTAAAACATAATTATAGAATGGCTTTATTCTTATTGTATTTGTCATAAAGTCTCTCTAATCTTGGTTAATCATTGCCAATGTATAGGGAAAATTCAGTTTTGTGTATGGTTCCTTTTCATACTAGAACTTAACTATCCATAGATGGAAAGAATCAGATTGTATGAGTTAATTTCTTCTTACTAAGTTGCCTATTGGAAATAAATCAGATTAAGAGTTTTATCAGAAATGAAATAAGGCTTCTAGTTTAATAAAATCCTAGGTTGATTAAACTCTTTGTCAAACCAAAATCTGGAAAAAAAACAACCCAATACTAATGAGAAGAAATATTAGTTTCAACTTTTCCTTTTTAGTCTCTTTTTCATTTCAAATTAAAATTTACAGCAGATAGAGGGTAGAGAAAAAGTAATTTCCTTTATTACATTTCTTTACTAATAGTTGATTGAACAATAAGAGGAAGTTCTTATTACACAACTTTTTGTGTACACAATGATGAGAATAATGGGATACAAATGTCTTTCTTTTACTCAATATATTTCTGCAATAAATGAAGCAAGAATAGGTAGAAATACAAGGGTAGAGAAGAGGGAAAAATAATGACTTTCTTTATTTTCTTCCTTTCTACTTACAAATACAACAAAATTAATAGTAGTAACAAAAACATTTAAATGCCTTCTTTTTTTCTGAATTCAAATAAAAGTCAATGCAATAATTTTATTACAATATTTTTTTTTTCCAGATTTCTCATAACACATATATGATGCAAATATGAAATACATGTAGATGCTAACTTAGGTAAACACTTCTCATTCTTCAACATAGATATTGGTTCTTCTTTCATCTCCTAAAATACATAATGCAGATATGCACATAAAACTTTCTTTGTAGTGACCATGGAGGCTCACCTCCCAACCTAGGCCTACATGAGGCCACCCTTGAGTGAGGGAGATCTAGGTACCAAATAGGCTACATACATGCATATACTCACATTAAATTCTATATACATAACATGGAGATCAATACAAAAGCTTCCAAATTTCCAAATCTTGCACAAAGTCAACTATGACTTGAAACATAGGGGTGAAGGTGGACTAGACAAAGGGGAGATCTGCCATTAAAATGAGCAACCATATTCTACCATAAACAATAGCAATAATATCCCATCATAACAACAATTTCTCTCTCTCTCTCTCTCTCTCTCTCTCTCTTTTCCTCTCACTTGGTCTCTCATGACCCAAATCAAGGCCCTTATGACCCCCAAAGGCACACATGCCACAACTACTTATGACCCCCTTAAAAGAAAGTATAATCATAAAGTAGCAAGGATCCCAAATCCAAGTTTCCCTCTCTTCCCTTGAAGAGATCTCTACACCCTATGATTGTCAAACTCCCTTCACCCCAAGACTACTCTGCCCTCCCAAGGGTGAGTGTGGTCTTGACTCCCATAACATAAAAAATGCAACAATACAATGTAGCAAATCACAAAGAAATTGCAAGGCTAAAGGAAAATCATTTTCACATGAAAACACATAAACTAAGATGTAGATATTTATAACAACAATTCAAAAACATTAAATTACATGGTGGCAAGATCCTACCTTAACTTCTGCAATGGATTGTGGTGAGGAGAGGTGATGAAGAGCTCCAAATCAAGCATAAACACAAACAAAACCAGCTACAAGATTCCTTTTGTAAATTTTAGATTCAACACTTCATGCTCTCCAAAATTAGAGATTGGGTAATGAAAATCTAAGTTAGAATTTTTCTCCTCCTAAGTAGGACTCTTCTCACATCTTCCAACTTCCTTGGAAAGGGATAGAGAGAGCTCATAGGTTGGTCTTCCCAACCCTCTTACAAGGTTTCTAAAAGAGGAAACTTAAAAGGTAAGTGTAAGGTGAAAGAAGTGCATACAAACACAAGAATAGAAGGTTGTCTTTCCCAAACTCAATCTTCTAAAAGCTGATTTTCGTGCATCAAGAAAAGGTTACTTTTGAAGTGACTTGGCAATCACATGTGAGTGGTTCTATGCTCAAAAAGGTCCCTTACCCAATGGTATATCAAGTGGGCCTTCAAAAATGACTTAACCTCAACTATAGGAGTTAGCTTGACCCCTCAAAAACCCACCTAAAGTTTACCTATGGTTCATGCTTGATTTGACCATTCCAAGGGCTCCTTAACCAAGTTGTCTTTTGGGAAAACTAAATGAGGTTTGAAAATACATTGGTTCTCACTTTTCTCTCTCAAGGACATTGTTGGCTTGATGATGATTGTAATGTATTCATCATTTATTGTCATTGATGAAACACTCTCAAACACACATATGATTATATTGACTACCGATGTAACTTCAATTGTTTACTTTGTCAACTAGTATGTTAGAGGTTATACCAAGAGGTTTATCTCTAACCGGTACTTTGTGTCAACTGGTATGTGCATAAGAGACAATCCATGATTATACTAAGTCGACATCAAGACGAAGATCAAGATGGATCAAGCGAAGTTTTAAAGGACAACGGTTCATATGTTTTATTCTAACCGGTATTTGATTGTTCCAATCGGTATTTGGTAATTTTGTGATGAGTTACCACATTTCATGATGAGTTACTAGCACCGACTACTCGGCGGTAATTTTTGTGATGAGTTATGATCACTTCTCCAGATACACTGCACATAGGAAATTGTGTTATGATTTCTTAAGGCCGACATGAAATCATAAGGTCTATATATTAACATCGCAATGAATTATTTGATATAGTGAAAAGTGTTATGTTATGTGTGAAAGGAAAAAGAGTTAAGTTGCAGAGTATGAAGGAGATCAGTGTTGAATATGTTTAGAAGGATCTGATTAAGAAAGTATTGTGCTACTCAGAACAAATCAAACCATTCTTGTTGTTTTCTAACCATTACAATAGAATCAAATCCCCTAACTGGGTAAGCTCTAACAAGCTTCAATGTATAAATCCTTTAACAAGGTGATCCATTAGTTTGGATTATGAAATCCTCCACCGAGGTTACTCCTAATAGGGTACTACCTTTAACAGGGTAAAAGCTTCTAATCAAGCTTTGGGATCTCTAACAAGATTCTCTCCTAGTAGAGCACTTTGTAGACCTTAACCTGTCAGTTATCTATTACTGCAGATATTTAACTTGTGAGTTCCATCTCATCGTGGTTTTTACCTATTTGGGTTTTCCACGTACAAACACTTGTGTTATGGTGGATTCTTTACTTTTTGTGGATGCTGTTATATCATTTTGGATTGCATGCATTGTGTTTAAAAGATTTGTTAAGTTCATCTACCGGTTAGTGTTTGAAGTAGTTTTATTTTTGGTGTCACCAATTCACCCCCCCTCTCAGTACTTTTCAAGTCCATCACATGTCACATGCCAAATGCACATCTCATTACATGTGTCAAGTGACACCATAAAATACAACACATAAAAATACACTGGACATTCCCTTTCAAGGTGAAATAAATTAACTATTTAACAAATTTAACACACACACATGCATTCACTTATATGAAGATAACACATTACAAACAAGGTGTTGTCTCTCCAAATAGACAACCCTTGGTTTCACAATCGCACACAGGTTTGGCCCTAGATCTCCCATGTATTTCCATGGTCACATGGATTATGTCTTGCACATCTCAATTCACACATTAGTAGATACAAAACAATATGCATATATATACACACAAGGAAATACATGTCAAACACATAGCATCAAAATATGCACTGCAAGGTAAGACGATTCCATAAAATGGTTCAAATAATTTTCCCAACAATTCACATGTGATCATATACTCATTGCAACACCAATGAAATCATATAAAACTATCACCAAATAAGAATGCATCAAAAGATTAGAACATCACCAAGAATAAGTACTGAAATCAAGCATAATGTGGAATACATCATATCTACTAGTTTTCATGAAGATCATGTGTCAAATAGTCTCATGACCATAATGTATCAAGGTTCCGTCTCAAAAGATAAGTCTATAACAGAAATGAAATATATTCTTATGATGGGTTCGGGGTAGGACTCCAAACCCTTAATGGATATACAAAGCATAGGCAAATTACATTTAATGACCCATAAGGAGATCAACATTCACTAAATCACCCATCTAACATAGTCTGCCATATTGCATCAAAGCATCTTAATGTAGAGTTTCAACCATGTATGCGAGCTATTAATAAGGTCAACCATGGTCAATACTAGGTTAAATAGTGTTTGATTGGGGAGGGGTACTACAAATGATGTCATGAGAAAGTGGGCTCGTAGTATCATATTTAGGAAGGTTGAATTTGGTTTGGGTTATGGAAGCTAGTTGTTGTTGTAAATATGAACTTTTTTGGAGCAAATGGTTTATGGTGGCTTCAGTGGATGATTTGGAGTGAGAAATATTGGATTGATACAGAGGTGTAGCATTATGATAGGTAAGTGGAACATTGTGATAGGTGGGTAGAGGAGATGGCTGGGAAACAAATGGAAGACTAGTGGAAGAAGGTATTTAGGAGTATTGATTGATAAGATTCCCCCTATTACTAACATGTGTAGCATTAAAATTTCGTGTAGAGGTGGCCATGATGGAAGATATCTATGTAGGAACATTAGGAAAATATGTAGGAATGAAAGGATCAAGTTTATTTGTAGGATTTTAATAACCAAGCACTTCATCATAACTTTTCATTGGCATACCATAATGGATGAACAATACTACACAACACGTTCACACCATGTTCATCTCTTTGAATTATTACCCTTAAACCATAAGTCAAGTGGATAACCTCTACACCCAAATATTCTTGACTCATATATTGTTGAAATTTTTTTAATTTATTATCAAGCTCCCCCAACTATTCAATAGTCACTCAAGTTAAAGATTAATCCTTATCATGAGAAGCATGAAGGGAATGATTGTCTATAATGTTAGGTATGTCTTGTGTAGGAATAGAGGATTCACCCAAGCTCCTAGAGAATAAGTTAGAGCTCAATACCCTTAGTATTTAAACTTTGGGAATCCATAAGTCTATAACTTCTTCTCACCAAGATATTGGATTCTTGAAAAAGGATAATGAAACTCATACACAAATAGGACAAAACTAATGAATTAGATTTGTACTCACAATGCCTCTTATATAATTGATAATTGAAACAAAGGAATCGATTAAACAATACTGGAATTTCCCAATAGAATGATCAATTAAGCAAAATACACAATAAAAATGATAGATTTGAACAATGAATGCTTCTAAATTTTCTAAAAATGATAAGCAATAAAAAATAGATATGAGCATTGATGGTGTGATGAAAGAATAAGTATCTGGTAGATTACTGAGGGGGGGGGGGGGTTGAATCGGTAACTAGAAAAACTAATACAAACTTCCCAAACTCAAATTCAAACATGCAAAGTAATCTTATCAATGAAATACCACTGTCAAGATCAATACTCATAAGAATACCGGTTGACTGTTACAATAACTTAACGGTAAACAACATTTAACTTGTAAACATCCAAATGCTTTATCATATGTCAATACTTCACTTCTCAATGCTTCCGGTTATCATGCCTTATCAATAATAGTTAATCAAATCAATAATACATTCATAACCACAAAAACATTCACCACATGACAAGTATTTATATGTGGAAAAACCAAATAGGTAAAAACCACGGTGAGATGAGACTCATAAGATAATATCTGAACTCTTCTGAAGTTTTCCCTGCTAGGAGCCAAACCTATTAAAGCTTTTACAAAAGTCCTGTTAAGAACTGATCTTGTTAGGAATCACCTGGCTAAGGGATTGTCTACAAATGTCTTGTTAGAAGCAAATACCCTATAAGGAGTAACCTCAATAGAGGATTTGAAAATCCAATCTAATGGACCACCTTGTTAGAGGATTTAATAAGTAGCCAAGCTTGTTAGAGCTTACTTGGTTAGGGGATTTTAATTCTGCTATAATTGTTAGAAAATAAAAGGAATTTCTTGATCTATCCGAATAGCACTACATTTTCTTGATCAGATCCATTTAAGCTTCTATCTGCCTTTACTCAAACTGTAGGCTCATTCTCTAGTTTGGAAATCACACACTCAACTGATTTCTGGCAACTCTTGCCAACACTAAACAAAAAAAATCAATGACCTTAAATACAAATCAATTAGGTTGGTAACACAAAAAAAATATAATCCTCTCATCAAGATTACAAACAAGTCGATACAAGCATGATCGTTGGATTTCATAGCAATCTCTACACATCAATAAAGAAAACCTCAACCGCTCCTTGATTACCACTTCATCGAGCTTAGTAACTCATCACACATTTTGCATTAGATGCAATACATTTTGTTCATTCCCTAGGAAAACAAACACACCAAAACATTTTAAACTTGTGTTCCTAAAATGACCTTAGGTGTCACCATCGTTACCACTCAACATCAGATCATAAACTAACATAACCAATTCAACAACCTTAATCGGTTAGGGTTTTAAAAAAAACAATTGGTAAGGTTTATCGGTTACATAACATAGAAAGGGTTTAACCTTTTACTTCGATTACCAGTTCAACTCACAAACTTACATACCGGTTTACAATAACCTTCACATAGCTCTTCCTACCGGTTACGAAACAATATCAACAATAACAACAATATCAGCAATATCATTACTGGTTCAATTGACATCAATGATTACATAACATATCATTAATACAATCTTCATGTAAATGCCAACAATCTCTCCCTTTAGCATTGATGGCAATACAAAATATCAACACCATTGCTTTGCTACCATGATTGTGAATAGGAATCCTGGTTTACATTACCAAGTGTTCACATGCTCTCTCCGTCTTCAGTTTGTCACTGGTTTTCCTTCCCATAATCACATAATTCTTCTCCCCCTTTGACAACAATCCCAAATTAAAATTAAAACATGTAATGTTTAATTTTCACTGTGCATCAACAACATATTGCAACTTGATGCTCCCCCTGTGGAATACATCCACTTCTACATCAACCCTTGTAAAATTTTGTAAGTGATTCAGGGACTGATGCAGTCAACATCATCTTCAACTAACTTCATGAAGAGGGACAACCCCTAATTAACTTATAAGATACTCAAAAGTAGTCTTAGGCAGAGGTTTGGTAAAAATATCTGCAAGCTGCTCCTTGGTAGAAACATGCTCTAAGATAACATCTTTCCTCTGAACTTTTTCCCTAAAGAAATGATACTTCAATTCAATGTGCTTGGTTCGTGTGTGAAAACAAGATTCATGGAAATATTTATGGCACATGTTATCATATAAAATCTTTATAGAATCTGAAATCTTCATCTTAAAACCTTCCAAAATGTGCCTCATCCAAATAGCATGTGTGCAATTCATATAAGCTGCAACATACTCAGCTTTAGTAGTAGATTGTGAAGTGTAACTCTTCTTTTTACTACTCCATGAAACAAGCCTTCCTCCAAGAAAAAATGCTCCGTTGGTTGTGCTTTTCCAGTCATCAACATTTCCTGCCCAATTAGCATCTGTGTATGCCTTTAAATAAAAGTTTCCTCCATATGGATACCATAATCCATAATCAACAATACCTTTTAGGTATCTAAAGATTCTCTTGGTTGCTATCAAATGTGTCTCCTTAGGATTCTTCTGGAATCTAGCAACTATGCCAACCACATGGGCTATGTTCGGTTTGCTGTGAACAACATAGTGCAATTTACCAATCATTGAACTGTATTCATTCTCATCAACAAAATTAGATTAATCTTCCTTGGAAACTTACAAAATGTAACCATTGGTGTCCCAACTAGTTTACAGTCACTCATGCCAAAGTCTTCAAAACCTCTTTCACATACTTAGACTGTGTAATGAAAATACCATTCTTCATTTGCTGTATTTGCAAACCTATGAATTGTTTTATTTCCCCTACTAAAGACATTTCAAACTCATTTTTCATTTCATCTGCAAAACTGTTGCTCATGACATCATTACCTCCAAATATAATATCATCAACAAATACTTCACTGACCAGTATTTCATCTCCTTCAGACTTGAGATATATGTTACTATCATCACCAGTGATAACTTTAAGAAACCCCCCCTCAAAAAAAGATATAAAATTTTGGTGAATTTTTTATTTATTTTGGATAAAAATAATAATTTTAATTGGTGAATCTTTCATTTTTTAAAAGAAAAATATTAATTTTATTAGCGAATTTTTTTATATCAAATTTTTTTTTGGTAGAAAATCTTGGCGAATCTTAGAAAATAATACGAGTATGCATTAATTACTATTGCAAATAATTTTATTTAAAAAAATATTTTCTTATAGAAAAGTAGAGGTCTAACGTGGAAATCATTAATGAGTTTAAAGGGTAGACACTACTTTATTTAGTTATTGCCATTAATTTAAATTAATCTAATAGCCCTCTTTATATTTTGTTAGATAAATGTACTTAAAATTTGCAATACTCATGGGGTCCAAAATTGTTTTTTATACCATGATTTCCATTGAGGTCAACAATTGAAAAACAACTCAATCCCCATGAGCATTACAACTTGTAGGTACAATTTACCTCATGGAATGCAATGATGGTCATTAGATTATATTTTGAATCAATGGTGGCAACTAATTATTGTTGATAAAACCCTAAGGTAACTAATAATTATGATGTATTATTAGCAAATTAATTAATTTTTTTATAATAAATTATAAAATTTGGGCAAATTTGATCCAATCATGTATCTAATATTTTGGCAAATCTTTGAGTTCAAAAATTTAATAAAATAAATTTTGGCGATTTGAATAAGACTAAAATAAAATTTTGTAAAAATGTGGCAATTTAGGTCAGTTTAAAACTTCAACTATTAGCCAAATTTTTATTTCAAAATTTTAAAAAATAGCCAATTGGCGAATATTAGCCACTAAAAAAAGCACTGCAGTATTATTGGTGCATGGAAATCGCAGTCTATACGATTTCAAAATTATGTGTCCTTGAGGTGTGATGAAAAAGATTCTTGCGCCTGATCCATATTGTGTATAAGAACCATCAAAGTACAATTTCCAAAAGTTTGTACTTACTGTCAAGATATCTACATCAGGAAATTCGATGTGCAAAGGCATGTCATTTTGTAAAGGTGCATCAACCAATTGACCAGCGATGACTTTTCCCTTGATAGTTTTCCGGTCAATATATTCTATGTCAAATTCACTCAGTATCATAACCCATTTGGCTAGTCTCCCTGTCAATGTTGACTTAGTCAACAAATATTTGAGAGAATCTATATTTGCTATTAGTTTCACAAAATGAATCAACATATAATGTCACAGCTTTTGAGTTGCAAATACAACTTCTAGACATGTCTTTTCGATTGAGGAATAATTTAATTCATAGCCAACAAGCGTTTTACTTATATAATAAACTACTCTTTCTTTTCCTTCATCATCATGTTGAGCTAGGAGAGTGCCTAATGATACACTTGTTTCTGAGACATAGAGTAATAATGGTTTCCCTTTGGTTGGTGATATCAGTACTGGAGGACTCATAAGATATTCTTTTATTTGCAAAAAAGCTTCTTCACATTTTAGATCCCATTTGAATGGAACTTTTTTATGTAGAAGATGGGTAAATGGAAGGCATCTATTGGCTAATTGAGAAACAAATCTCCTGATTGATTGCAATCTTCCTTGTAAAGATCACAATTGACTTATGTTCCTAGGTGACTCCATCTCCATGATAGCTTTGACTTTTTCAGGATCTACTTCAATTCCACGGGCTGATATAATGTACCCAAGGAGCTTTCCAAAGGTTACCACAAATGCACATTTCTTTGGATTTAATCTCAATTGATATCTTTCCAGCCTATCAAAAATCTTGCTTAAAATTTTCAAATGTTCTTGTCTTGTATGAGATTTTGCAAGTATGTCATCGACATAATCTTCCATAAATGTATGCATCATATCATGGAAAATTATCCTCATAGCCCTTTGATAAGTCACTCCTGCATTCTTAAGCCCAAATGGCATAACATTCCAGCAATATGCTCCACATGCACAGGTGAAAGTTGTCTTCTCTTGATCTTCAAGTGCAATTCTTATTTGATTATATCCTGAGAAGCCATCGATTAATGAAAACATCTCATGTCCTGCTGATAAGTCTACTATGATATCAATGTTTTGTAGCGAGAAATCATCTTTTGGACATGCTTTATTTAGATATTTGAAATCTGTATAGACCCTTATGCTTTTATCTGGCTTTGATACTAGTACAATACTTGAAACCCATTCTGGATAAGCAACTGGTCTTATGAAACCCACTTCTAATAGTTTCTTCAGCTCAATTTTTACAAGAAGAGCAATGTGCGGATGCATCTTTCTTAGCTTCTGCTTAACGGGTTTTTCTTGTAAATCCACATTAAGATGATGCATGATAAGATCTGGATTAAGTCTTGGCATATCTGCATAAGACCAAGAAAAAATTATTTTTCTTTGCGTAAAGAATTCCATGCATTCTTTCCTCTCTTTTTCTGACAATGAGGCAACAAAATGAAGTATTTTAGGATCCTTAGATGTACCAATGTTTACTTCTTCTGTTGGTTCTATCAGGATAGCAGATCTCTCTTGAAAATATGCAGGAATAATGTCAAACTTTCCATCTTCTGGCACCTCAAGGAGGTTTTCACCATCAGATATGTCCTTTGTTTTCTCTTTTGATTGATCTAATGTTGCCACGAAATGGTTTGCAACAATAGGTCTCTTTCCTTGTTTTATTTTGCTTTTGTGACTGGAAAGTTTGGCATTCTCCTGACTATGAGAAACATCACTTGATTCTGCAATGGAAGATATCTTAGGATGGATGGGCTCAACAATGTTAAGGTACACGACTAAGTCATGATAATTGGAAAAGACATTTAGTTCGGGGTTGTCTAAATTATCCCAATCAATTAGTTCAAGATGAAGAAGGGGTAAATCATAATCACTGTCATCATTAGGTGTTTCAACGTTCATGACATAATGATCATAATTTGGCATAGAATAGGTATTGTCATAGATTAAATGTTTTTGAGAATTGTCTTTCTCAATCGTTTCCAAATTAGTCTTAACAAAATCAATATTAGCATTTTGTAGTTCACACTCAAGTGGTTCTTTAATTGACGTTTGTCCCTTAAATGAATGGATTATATCGACGCACACATCATTAATACTGAAAATTCCTTCTTGATTGACCTCATTTGCATTTTGGAGTTGACATACTTGTGTATATGATAAAGAGGATTCTTTTGCTAGATTTTGTCTCCTTTCAAGCTCAACTTCTTCTGGACTAATAGTCAATCCAACTTGACTATCTCTTAATTCTTCTATGGTTCAGCCATATCTGGATATATCTTGTTCCTCTTTTGATGAAAATCTTGTATTTTCAGATGCTTGATCTATCCTGGTTTGTACTTCTTGTGGCATTACTTCTTTGTCTTTTTCATTCCCTTTCCTTTTTACATACGCCTCTTTTCTCTAAATTTTGAGTTTCTCTTGCCTTCTTTCTAACTTCATCTTTTGTTTGCAATAGACAAGTCTTCTTTTGTGATAGCTTCTTGGTCTTCATTGTGTTCCATACTTGATGTAGTAGATAAGACATCTAGACCCCATTCACACTCATTGGAATCTATCTCTGAATCTTGATCTAAGATTACTCCACTATACCATACTGGAATGTCGTATGGTGCAAAAAGTTGTCTGATTTCTGCCATCTCTATTTTTACTTCTGCTAGAATATCTTGTTCAGATTTTACATTTGTTTATATTTTTAGAACTTGTTGACAAGACTTTTCTTCACCTTTGATGGTAATATCCTCTTCTTTCTTTTTATGTTATTCTTGCTTCTTTTGTTTATTGATTACTATTTCAGCCGCTTGATGTAGCTTTTCTTGCCAATTTTCTTCTTTAGAAACTGATTTCTTCTTCCATTTGTGTTGTTGATGATTATGTCACCTTTGATTGGATTTTAGATATCCTAGCCTGGATTTATCATTTGTGGATTGTGAGTGCGGACAAATAGGTTCTGAAATACCTTGATGTTTCTTACCAATTGGTCCTTTTCCTTCATATCCCATTTTTTGCATGATTTAATATCCTTTGCCATATTTTTTTATGGGAATATTGACTTTTGCTGTTGTTGCTATAGTTTTATTTTCATCCTTGTACAACCAACCAAGAATGTCTTTGTCTTCATTTTCCTCTTCAAGAGTCCCAACACTAACAAATGTTCCTTTAAACATATGTTTTGATCTTTCTGATGGCATTGATTGAATATCTGTAGGCTTTCCATATGACTTAAGGGAAAGTGAAAATTATTCAAAGAATACTTTCCCATTCCTTCATCATTTAACTTGAGCTTTTCTTCATAAGTTTCCCATAACTTTGCTTGAATTTCTTTGGTAGGATATACTGATTCTCTATTATGTGGAACTCTTGTATCTTGTGTTGGCTTCAAATTATTGCAATATTGACTGGAATCTGCAATTATAGTGATCTCTTTTCCTTCATGAGTAAATTTCACACATTGATGATATGTAGAAGGAACTGCTTGCATCTTGTGAATCCAGGGTTGTCCTAGAAGAATGTTGTAAGAGAGGTTCAAATCTAAAACCTGACATAATGTATCCCTTTCCATAGGTCCTATTCTTTTTGGTAGTACAATAGTTCCTTTAGAAGAATGTTTTGCTTCATCATAAGCCTTGATGGTTATTTTCTTTTTCGGGTCTACTGCATTTTTTGAATATCCCAAAGCTTTTATCAAACTTAATGCACAAATGTTTAAGCCAACTCTTCCATCTATGAGAACATGTTTGACATAAGTTTTATTAATGGAGACTTCAACATGTAAGGGAGCATTGTGAGGATGTTGTAAGGATGCATCATCATTTTCAGAAAATGATAAGCAATGAGGAGCTACAAGGTGTCCTACCATGTTTTGGAATTGATCTACATCCAAATCTTTTGAAACTGTTGTTTCCACTAAAGCTTTCTCCAACATTTCCTTATGCATAGGTGAAACTTTGAGAAGTTCCAGAATTGATATTTGAGCAGTTATTCTTTGTAATTTCTCTACTAAATTGTATTGTTGTGAAGTGGATGTTGGGTCTTTTTCTATACCCAGAAAGGTAACTTTTGCTTTGCTTCTCATGATAACATTGATTGGTTCTGAAGATGAATTATCTTTAACAATGATCACATTTACCACGTCATCATATGTATAAGTGTAATTCACTTTGGCTTTTCCTTTGTCATCTTTTAATTGGGACGATTCACCTTTGTCATAATTCAGAAGTGGGGTTTTGAAAGCCAAGTGTGATTCATTTGTCTTATGGCTATCCACTGTGATGGTTCCATTATCAATTAGATCTTGAATAAGGTGTTTCAATCTCTGACAATCATTTGTTAGGTGTCCTTTATTCCAATGATAATTGCAAAAATGATTGTCATTCCACTAATTGGGCTTGACCGGTGGTTCATAACTTCTTGCTTCTCGTAAAACAATCAATTTGTTGGCAAGTAGAGTTTTTAGAGCTGATTCTAAAGTTCTCCAATGTTTGTGAATTTCCTCCGAGGACTAGAGAAAAAGGACTTGGCTTTATTATTTTCTAGATTATAGATTAAAAATTGGTTATTGTTGTTTTGTAGTACTATTATCGTCATTCCCTTCATTGCTGACATTCCTATTCTTTGACTAGAACTTTGGTTTGCCATTGTCATTGTTGTTACTGTTGTTGTATGAATTATTGTAAAGTTTTAGTTCTCCTTTCTTTACCATTGCGTTCTCTATTTTCAGACCATTCTCGATCATTTTGGCAAAAGAGGGAGGACATTGCATCCATAATTGATAACTCATTTCAGTGATAAGATTATAAATGAATATATCCATTTTTTCTTGATCAAGTACATCTGGGGATACCTATTAAACATGCATTTCCATCACTGTAAGAAGATCATAAAAGATTCACCATTCTTTTGTTTAATGTTGCAGAGATCCAACATTGTTATTTCATTCCTTATATTGTAGGAGTATTGTGAAATCAATCTATTCACAAGTTCTTCAAAAGATTTGATTCTGGATGGTAATCTTGTAAACCACTCCATTGATTGTCCATTAGACTCCTAGGAAAAAGATGCATAAGGTAAGTTTCATCATGAGAAAATTCCATGCTCATAGTACAAAACTCCCTAATGTGATCTTGAGGATCAAATTTTCCATCATATTTGTCATATTTAGGAATCTCGCAATGTTGCGGAAATGGTATCATATTCAGATTTTTATCAAAAGGATATGGGCATATATCTTCTAATGAATACTTCTTGGAGCTTGTCCCATTTTGCATGTCTTGTATATGTTGTTGTAGAGTTTGTATTTGTTGAGTAAGGTTTGACAATGGATTATCCACATAGTTTCTCCTTGCATCTTCGTGAGTTCTCTTATCACTACGCTCTTTTCTTTTGTCTTCCCTTTCTTTCCTTGTTTCTTCATTGCTTTCTTTGTTCACATCTTCATTATTTGTCTCATCTATGTTTTGGGTGTTACTTGCCTCCGCATCTTGTTTCAAGCTTTCTATGTTAAAGTCTTGTGGTAGTTTAGCTCCAGATTTTGCCAACATCAAGAGATACTTTTCTTTTTGTTTTGCCAACAATTTTTCTATTAGCCTATCAAATTTGAAGTCTTTCTCAAGGTCTATAATGGTGCTATTGACTGCTTCTTTGTCAACAACGGTAAATCCAAAAGTTTGGAATACAGGATTATCTTCTTCCTCTATTTGTTGTTGTTTTCTAAGTTGTTCGTGTTGGGCTCTAGTCCAAACTGGCATGTGATTATTTCAAAGCTATTGAAATTTCCAAAGGACAAAGTCAATAGGTGATTATTGGGTTAGGAAGATATGCCTTGTTGATTTTACCACTATTGTTTGTTCATTGGGATAAAGTGTCTCTTTGTTGAAAAGCACATCTTTGCAAAATCTCACCGTCAAATTCTATATCGCAACCACGTAAGTAGTGATGAAAACGGTGTAGGAATGTCCTATGTTTCAATAAGATCTTGCGATTGATATACAAGAATCTTATCCTTTTCTGAGTAGATTTATAACTGGGTTTTCTTTTCTTAAGGCGATACTTAAAAGTTATATAAGCATTTGACAATTTACAAGTTTGTTTGATTCCAATGTTGATGCAATTCTGGTTTTGATATAACCTAGGTTCAAAATAGGAAATATATATCCAAGATTATGAACCTATTATAGATTGATCAAGCTTTGTGATAGAGGATTTGATTATCCTGATGAGAGACTTGACAATGATGTTGATTTTTTTGTACTTAAGATGTTTGAATGAATAACTTGTTGAATGTTAATGTTTATGGAACTTCTTGGGAATAACCTGTGGGATTAGCACCCTAGTTTGTTGAGCTAGTTTGAAAAATACGTGATGGTTTAGAGACAAACCTACTTCAAGAATTATTTTGATACTGATGTTTTGACACTTTGGTTTTGATCTGGTGTTTCAAGTATTGGAAATATTTTGTATTACTCTTTTGATCAAACTTTTTCAGCAATTTGTTGGATTTTTGCTCACTTGTAGCTGATAATTTTTTTCAATTTTTGACCATTTGGAACATGTTATAGACATAGAAGACACAATGTTTAATAAACAAAATGCACAAGCAAGTACAAATCCTATGGTAGGCTGAGACAATAGTTGTTGGATCTCATGTGGGGTTTCCCCCGAGGCTACGCTATTCAAAGCAAATATTTAGATGCTTGAACCCACTGGCTCCACCCTCAACACTCACTTCTTCAGGGTAGCCAAGCACCAGTTTCCATGAAAACTCCCCATGACAAACTTTATATCTCTACTAGGAATCGTATGTATGTGAGCCGCTTCAGAGGTCTGACCTCTCGGGCCAACAACGAGAAGGATTTTGGCAACTAGTACAAGTGGTTTTTAGTAAAGGCTTCCAATCATGTGGCCATACATGTGGCACTTTTAGCTCTGTAAATATAGAAGGTTCCCAGCCTATAGAGGTTACGTTACATAGGGTTTACGAGGAAACATAGTGTCGGTATGAACTTATCAGCACATGTTGTTTGGGACTTTCGTCACAAACATGATTTATCTATAGTGGATTGGACTCAATATTAGCCTGCTTCCACTTTAGGTCATTCCCCTCTCACTGGCCCCCTCAAGGAAGCTCAGGAAGGCAGGCCCTCTAAAGGTTTTAATTGCTTGAAAGTAAAGAAAGCATAAAAGAGTGGGTTTGGCTTTTTGGTCACCCAATTAAGGGGAGAGCATATACCTACCACTTTCGAGACACATAATATAAATGTTGTTTTTAATACTTTTAGAGAAATTGTTGGCCAAGTCCTATTTGGAGATGTTTCTCCAACAAGCATGGTGTTTATTTTAGCCTTTTAAAAAAAACCAAACTATGAGCAACTAGTTTAGAGAAGTTACTAAAAATGCAAGTTGCATGCTGTCAATTCATCCTCTTAGTTAAACTAAATGAACAAGATATGATATGTTACTTCCCAAAATAAGACTTTTAATTAACTAGATGATGAAATGCATAAAATTTGCCTTAAATACCATCCTGCACATGCATGTTAGTAGTCTGAAAAATCTGATTTCTTGGACATCTGGACCTACAAGAAATTTTTGTTAGTTTATAAATAGAAGCGCTAATCTAAGATATGTGCTATCTTCTTGCTCAAAAGCGCTAACCTGTAGGTCAAAAGCGCTAACCTAGGCTACAAAAGTGCTGCTCTATGGATACAAAAGCATGATTTATTTGACAAATGTGCTAACCTAAGACACAAATGCGCGAACCTGTGATGCAAATGCGCAGACTTTAAGACAAAAGCGCTAACCTAAGATGCTTATGCGCTAACGTATGGTCCAAATGCGCTAACCTAGAATACAAATATGCTAACCTACAGAACAAAAGTGTTGTCAGAATTCACACATGCATGAATCTGCATTAAAAATGCGTTAATTTTACTTTTTGCAATATTTTTAAAGGTATATGCGAGGTCCATGAGCCCCACGGTGGGCGCCAAAATGTGTCGACTTGAATTTCATCCTCAAAATGTTACCTGCAATAAGTTAGTTTCACAAAATACAAATGGAAATGCTACAGGAAATCCAAATTCAACCAATAAAACTACATGAAGTACATACGAAATAAAATACTAATATTACCTTCATGGCTTATGTCTCATTGTGTCTTGACTCCACTGTTCTTGGTTGCAGATGGTGTGCTCTCAGACAATGCACTGATGGCTTCCAAGATGGCATATGAAGAATGGACTAATAACTTGTAGTTAACTAATACTATGATATGCAATACTACATGATTATGCTAAAATGCTAATTGCTATATGATTATGCTATTACTATTTGCTATTTGCTTCAAGATTAAAACTCACAGATGTAAAAATTAATTTGAAGACTAACTCTCTCTCAACTGAAGCTCTTGATTTTATAGACCTTGAGAGGATTAGATGAAGTGGCTTAGATCAACGGTCCTGATCAGATCTGCAAATTTGGATGGCTGTGAGAAAAGGTGAAGGTTGAGAGAAAGGGGGAAGGAGAAGACAAGTGTCACTCATCTCACCTTGACTGGGTTGCTGACTGAGAGAATCTAGGGATAGTTAGAGAAGATTTAGGCATGAGAGGACAAGTGGACTCAAGTCCTTCCTAAGATGTAGGGAGTGTTGGAGAGAATATAGGAAATGGTTATGAAATATGTGTACGTACACAATAGTCATTAAGTTTGGTGGTTGGAGATAGATGATGAATTAATATTAAGAAATATTAATTTCCTTAGCCACATGATGGCTGAGTTGGCAAAGGGAAGATGAAGTGGAGATGGAAGGTGAGTTGGAAAAGGGATTTAAATAATTTAAGAAATTATTTAATATTTGAGACTATAGGATAGGAGAATAACTATTAAATATTAGATATTTAATTGTGTGGAGGAGATAATTAAATATTAGATATTTAATTAATTAGAGGAACAGGATAGATGAATTAATTAATAAAATATTTCAATTAAATTAATTTTTTTTTTGATCGATAAAAGGCCGAAGCCAAAATTTATTTCTTTTATAAAAATATTACATCTCCATTCAGTGTGGGCACCGGTAGGAAAGCATGGAGATAAGAAAACCTCCAGTCTAGCCCAGATCCCTTATGGTATCAGATATTATAAACAACTGTAAATTTTTACAAATCCTCATCTGAGGATGGAGGCTGTCTTATTTAGACATTTTAGTTTCTTTCTGTACATAAAATCTTGCAACACTTTTCCGGTTGGATCCATCTTCACAAATTTGGCGAATCCACTAATACTTCGAGCTTTAACTTTTGTCCTGTATCCCGAATCTGCAAAACCTTATTGCAACTTACTTTGCCAGACTGTTAGAAGCATAGTAAACATAATAATTTGCAACAATCATTCAATGAATAATAGTATCTTTTCTTTTTATGTAAGAGGATTATAGCCTGGATATCCCTTAGCTTGAAACCATCTTAACCTTTTGGGTTTCAATTTAAGAGATTATCCAGGCTACAATTCTACCTACACTAATGAAAAGGATCAATTTCTATCAGTTCCTTAATTACTTTTAACTATGCAGACATCTGATTCTCCAAAACATAAATATATTCATATGCATATGTATGTATATTTATATGCCAATATGCGAAATAATCTATCATTGAGTCTGCCAGGATCATGAGTATATACAGATGCACACAGAAATATATATGCCTAGAGAAAGGAGTGAAACAACAAAAGAGCAAAGGGACTGTCCAGAGTCTTATCATAAATAGAACCTTCTAAATATCTGTATCCATGACTAAGCCTGGACTTTCCTCTACTTCCCTCCTTAAAACCTCTACAAAAAAACATGCCACCCATTCCTCAGTAGTTTGTAAGAACCCGAATGAACCCCACATGATAGAGAAAGGGTATCTCAAAATCCAAGATAAGTCAACTGCTATGATATTCTGTAAAATCCTCTTCTGTCATACAACCAACGAGACAGAAACCAGAGATATCTGTCCCAATTTTAACACAGGGCTTATATCCTATGTTAAAATTATTACCAACACTAACTGATACATAGAATATTGAATACCAAATATAAAAAAAAACCAGTAACCTTAGCACGAAGACACATAGCCTGGCAGTCCCTTATTGTCATTAGAAGACATGATATATTCCTTATTGAAGTCTATACCCTCGCTGCCCAGGACAATCTTAACTCAGACTACTTGCACTGGAGGGGATACCTGCATGTGCCAGAGCAAAAATACCAGACTTCTACCAATCTCCTCTCTACACGCCTGAAACGCCCCTTTCACCCACACACAGAATTGGGTGTCTAGGGACAGGTGAGGAGAGATATAAACAAGCATATATGAAGGTTCAGATATGGATGGATATGAATATATATATATATATATATATATATATATATATATATATATATATATATATATATATATATATATATATATATATATATATATATATATATATATATATATATATATATATATATACATACTCAAATACATATAGTTCCTGTATATATGTGTGTGTGTAATTGTGTATGTTTCTATTTACACCCACACACACACACACACACACATATATATATATATATATATATATGAGTATATATATATATATATGTATATATATATATGATTGTATATATATACTTATATCTATATATATGAATATATATATATGTATATATTTATATATATATGAATACATCATATAACATGAATCAATCCGATGATAAATACATATGGGATTATCTATAAATATATACATATATATATGTGAGTATATATATATATATGTATATATATAAATATATATATATCTGAATCTTAGTATACTAAAATGCTGATATAAGGAAACAGTGACCTCACTTCCTAGAACTTATAAATGAGGGACTTAGAGAGGACTTGGAGATGAGTGATATGAAGGGGTGACACGGCCAACACCTAAAATTAATCCGAGGGTATACCCTTCCTAAAGACATACGAATTACCATCTGCCCCTAAATTGGCTAACTTGTCTGCTATAGAATTCCCTTCCCTATAAATATGTTTAACCGAAGTTTCCTCAAAGTATTTGATCAAATCCAGAATTCTTTTTAATTCCGCTTTCAATTTCCAGTTTGACACTTCCCTAGTCCTGACTGCATTTATAGTTAATGTCGAATCCCCTTCAATTTCCAGATATTTAATCTTGAGTGATTTAGCTATAATCAATCCCTCCCGCAACGCTGAAAACTTAGCCATGTTATTTGAAGCCACACCTATAGGCTTATTAATGCTAGCTATTAGTACTCCGTTATCTTGGTGAATAGCACACCCTATACCTGCTACACCAGGGTTCCCTCGGGAAGCACCATCAAAGTTTAGCTTAGCCCAGCCCTTTCGGGGGGGAGCCCATTTTGTTAGCTTCCTATCTATCTCAGCCTGTTTACCTCCACTCCCAATAAACGGGGAAATTATCAAACCCATCCATTTAGATCGAAGTACCTCATCCCATCTGGTTAAATTAATAGAATTTTCCTGTGTATGTCTTAGTCTATTATTGACTTTTTCCACAATTGTTACCTCGATCTTATTTAGAAGGGATTCTACCCTCAATTTTGATTCTTTAAAGATCTGCCTGTTTCTCTCCTTCCATATTTCCCATATGAGGATTGCCGGGGCAATTGTCCACACTAAGTGATATATATCCTTTGTGTGAGGAGGTTGCCAACTAATCAGCCATTCTGAAATGTCCCTAGGTCTCGGAGTCGGCCAACCAAGGCTTGAGCAAAGCCATTCCCAACATCTCTGACTGAAACTACAATTAAGAAGTAGGTGATCCGCATTTTCTTCCTCTGATTCGCATAGAGGGCATCTTGATGGTCCCATAAATCCTAATTTTGAGAACCAATCTGAGGTAAGAATCCTTTTTTGGAAAGCTGCCCATGAGAAGATACCAACTTTGGGTATACCAACGTTATTCCAGCATAGGCTAATCGGAATATTAGGATTGGTTGCAGCTCGTCTGAGTTTTAAAAGTGAGTATCCTTCTTTGGCTTTATAAATGCTCGAAGAACTACCCACCCATATTATCCTGTCTTTCCCACTATGTAATGATAGATGCCTATGCCTCAAATTATTCCAGAGGATCTCCTTGTCTGCATTTGACAAGTTCATCTCATCAAGGGGTTTCCACTCCCAACCCAAAGCGGGGTCATTGGAGATAAGCTTGATATAATCCTTAACATACCTGCCCCTGATTGATTTGCAATGTTCTATACCTTCTTCGCTTATTCCTATTTTGTCTAGGGCTGAATATCCCCCCCAAGAGTCTTCCCAAAACAGTGCCTCAGATCCTTCCGCAATATCCCATGTTAGATAATCCCTGATCACCTCTCTACATTCTAGCATAAAATTCCAGACTTTGGATCCCTTGGGTAGTATTTCCATCCTTAGTATACTATCAAGGTTGGAGTTAGTGAGATATTTAGCTTTGAGGATCCTTACCCATTTAAGATCTGGTTCCGAGTACATTTTCCAGACTAACTTCGCCCCCAGAGCCATGTTTTGTACCCCCAAATCTTTGATGCCAACTCCCCCTATACTGATAGGTTGGCTAATTTTATCCCAAGAAATTAAAGCAAATTTCTTTTTGTCTTAATTCATATTCCAAAAGAATTTGCTCATCTTTTTTACCATTTCTAGTCGAGCTCCTTTAGGTAATTGCTGGCAGGACATTTGATATATCGGAATAGCCGCCATAACAGCTTTTAGTAATGTAATCCTCCTAGCCGAAGAGAGGCATTTGTTCTTCCAAGAATTCAACCTGAGATCCATCTTTTCAAGGATTCCTTTCCATAATGAATTAATATTGTTTCCCTTATCCATCGGAATCCCTAAATATTTACAAGGAAGTTTCCCTTTATCAAACCCTAAGATATTACAAATATCTGTCTCTATGTTTTGCGAAGTGTTGAAGAAGAAGATTTCCAATTTATTCTTGTTCACTTCCTGACCAAAAGCTAATGCATAAATGTCAAGAATCCTCTTGAAAGCCATGGCTTCAGTCCTATTCGCACATCCCATTAGCATTGTGTCATCAGCAAACTGCTGGTGGGTTATGGCCTCCATTCCATTCGTAATTTTAATACCTTTAATAATCTGATTCATATGAGCACAAGAAATGATTCTCCCAAGGCCTTCTGCCATTATGATAAATAAGAAAGGGGATAAAGGATCTCCTTGTCTAATCCCTCTAGATATCTGGAAGAAGCCCACTGGGGAACCATTTATAAGTAATGATACCCTGGGAGATGAGATGCATTCGAATATTAAATTGATCCATTGTTTAGAAAAACCAAAGGATTCTAAACATTTACACAGAAATCTCCAATCGACTTTATCATATGCCTTCTTAATGTCTAATTTGATCATCATAGCAGCTGATTGATTCTGATGTAACGAGTGCATGACTTCTTGAGCAATAATAATGCCATCAAAGATAGATCTACCTGGAACGAATCCGGTCTGTTCCTCTGAAATTATGCAAGGGAGGATGCCTTTCAATCTATTCGCTAAAATTTTAGTAAAAAGTTTGTAAATTGTGTTACATAAGGAAATAGGTCGGAAGTCTTCAAAATTTCTTGATTCCTCCTTCTTTGGAATCAAAGTAATGAAAGTATTGTTGATCTCCCTTAAAATACTTCCAGAGTTTCTAACAACTTCCAATGCTTCCACTACCTCCTTACCAATAATGTGCCAGCATTTTTGAAAAAAGCAAGCAGGAAAACCATCGAGGTCGGGTGCTTTATCAGGGTTAAGTTGCCCCAATGCTAATTTTACTTCTGATCCTGTAAATTTGTCGCTAAGCGCTTTGTTTAGGTTTTCAGTTATGATCTTAGGAATATTCCTAAGCAAAGTTAAATTGGCGTCTTTAAGGGATGATTCCGAACTGAACAGGGTTTTAAAATGGTTCACCGCTTTTGTAGTTATGTCCTTTTGATCTTCCAGTAGTATACCATTATTACTCATGATCTTGTGAATACTATTAGTGTTCCTCCTATTTTTTGTACTGTTGTGAAAGAACTTAGTATTCCTATCCCCATTTTGAAGCCAATTCTCTCTAGACTTCTGTTTCCAAAATATTTCTTCTTTTGTTAACTTATCCTCATATTTCTCGAGAAGCTCCTTTTCTTTGAGGAAGCTATCCTGATCCATTCCTAGTCTAAACACTCTTTCATTTAGGTCTACGATTTCTTTTTCTAATGAAATTTTGGTTTCAAAAATGTTACCGAAAACTTCACTATTCCATTTCAGTAACTTGCTTTTGAGATGTTTTAGTTTATTTACAAGGCAAAACATCTTTGATCCCTGAAAATTTACCTCAGACCACCACCTGGAGACGAGATCATAGAAATCCGGATTTTGCAACCACATTTTTTCAAACTTAAAGGGGCAACACCTCGGTGTAGCCTCTCCCTCTATGTTGAGGATGACAGGATAATGGTCAGATCCTGAAGATGGGAGTAACGAAGCTGAGAGATTAACCGCTAGATCGCTCAAGTTCCCTCTAAAAAGGAATCTATCTAATCTCTCAGCGATTTGTGTAAAGCCTGATCTTCTATTGTACCAGGTATACACACCATTACTAGTTTCTATATCTATCAGATTGTTATGAGCAACCCACTCTCTAAAGTCTTTTAAGGACTGCGGTTCCCTTTGAATACGACCCTTTTTTTCTGATAAATTTAGGATAGCATTGAAGTCCCCTCCTAGAATAACAGGGGAAGAGGTATCTAGCCCCATCATAAACGAGATTTCCGACCAAACTCTGCGCTTTCCTGCATCTGGGGTCAGGCCATAAATGTTTATTAGGGTAAATGTGAGATTGCTGTGTTTGCTTATTACCTTTCCCAATAGCCAATTTCTATTTCCTGCTATAGGACAAAATAATATACTACGCGGATTCCAAATGATTCCAATACCACCAGAAGCTCCCCTGGCTTCCACAAATTCACAGCTAAGAAGACCTAATTTGCTTTTAAAAGCCTCAACTTCTACCTGGGCTAATTTAGTTTCTTGTATAAGAACAATGTCATGTTTCCATTTTATAATGTTGCGTCTAATTAGACGCTGTTTGTTAGGGGCATTCATGCCCCTAACATTCCATGAAGAGATTTTCATTGGGCCGTGGGAAGGCCCTTCCCCTTCCTAGCATCAAAGAAGGCTGTTAATTTGCCTTGGTCTTTTGCATTTCCATCCTACAATCTTAATTCGCTCAAAGATTTTCTGCCTCTACTTTTAGCTTCTTTAGCGCAGTCAGGAAAGTTTTTCCCATCATATATGTTTTTTATCCCTAAGGTTTGCTGGGGAACTATCACTCCCTCTCCATCATCCTCTCCCAGCTGGGACTGAGCTACTGTGTAGTCATTGACAGGAAGAGGTATGATATCTCCTACCCTATTCTCATTATTTTCTTCCTCATCCATAGAAGCCAAGAGCTCCTGAATTAGAAACCTCTTCCGGAGAAAGATTTTCAATTACATTATTATTGAATACCTCTAGAGCTGCAGCCATTCTAGAAGACATTTCTTCTTGATCTGCCTCATTATCTTGTCCCAAGTTTTCGACTGACTTTGTTTCAGATGGAAATTTCAACGAATCCACCGAATCGGAGATTCTTTTTGACATCTCCACTAAGGCTTCTTCTTTTATAGAATTTGCCTCATTTATTATTTTATCCAGATCACTAATATTACTGGAATTATTGTATTTATTTTCATCTGTGTTAGCCACTGGAGGGCAATTAGCATGTACAGGGGATGAATTTGATGTGATTTTTTCATACTGATCTGAAAGAGGGTTTTCCTTTTGATCGATACTTTTAACCAGTACTGGGCATGTTTTCAGCCATATATCAGTTTCATTTATAACCCCATCATAGAAGGTGGGATGAATGCTCCATTCCCCCCTGTTTGATACTAGCATGGTGGGTTCTAAGTCCGGGGAATTAATGTTAGATTCTACTAAGATTTTGATGTTCTTGTTTAAAACCTCTCTTTCTAATCCTTCACAGCCCAAATAAGACCCAAAATGTTCCCCTATGTATTCTAAGATTTTAAAATCCAAATATTCGACTGGTAATGTGCCCAGATTAATCCATCTTGGGCATTTATTTAAATTCTGTGAGTGTGGGTCAAAATTTGGCATCCATTCACATCGAAAAAAACCATAGCCTTTATACAATTTTACCTTACCATGGAGAATGTCATTCCTTGTATTTTGATTATCACACATAATTGCAAGAAAATTATTTTCCAGGATAGTGATACTTACCTGTCCCGGATATAGGGCCATCCACCAATCGATAATCTTTTTTGAATCTTCTCCAAATCCTGTCCATTTTGCAAAAACCCCACACTTGCTATATAAATTGAATTGGGGTTCCATCAAATTAGCCGGGATATTACATATTCGCCTCTGCCTTATTTTAGGTTTTGGCTCAAAAATTCTAACTTTCCCGAGCGGCACCAGATTAGCCCCAGATGCCGGAGATTGATTTGTGGCTGTGTGTTTGAGCCTATCGAAGTTTAAAGATATATCTCTTCGTTTGCCCATCTTCTTCTTGGATTTTTTCGAGCGAAAGACTTGCCAATTTCTGTCGGAGGGTAGCGACTTGGCTTCGACATTTTTTGCCCTAATTACATCATTTTTCCCAAAATCGCCCGCTCTGTAAACTGAATCCTGCCTTTCGTTTGAAATTGTAATGTCTCTTGCAGGGTTTTTCTTACATGGCGGACTGAAGACAGAGATACTCCTCGGGCATGTGGCAAACACCTGTCTGCACCCCCCCGCCGAAAACCTTGACAAGTTCGCTGTATAATAATTTCGTATTTTCGCCAAGTAGCAGAGCAGAACATTATTTGTGTAAAAAAAAAAATAATCGTTTGAGTTAACTAATCCATCAACACTTACATTTCTATATGCTATTCAAATTATTTCAATTAAATTAATTAATAGAAAGACATGAAATGAATTAAATAAATTAATCTTTTCAAATTAACTATTTAATAGAAGAATAATTATTAAATAAATATAAAATATTTATTTAATTGCTCATAGCCATTTTTATGTGTATACAGAAGACACTAATACAACCAATATGAGACCAATAAAACCAAAATTGCATGACTAACAAGGTATAAGACCAAACTGAGCCTCTAGGATAAACTGAGAGTCAAAACGAAATGAAACTAAAAACCCAGAACCAAAAATTGAGTTCCTATACAATTGATCATTGATGCTAGGAATTTGAACTCATTTTCTACATGATTGAGCTCATTTTTATGCAATTGATCCCTGTAACTGCATAGTTGAACCCATGCCCGTATAGTTGGAAGGTGTCAATAGGAGAGAAAAATTGACAAACTTCTGAGACCAAAAAATGAAAACAGGTGAAGACCCATTTGAGAATGGCCTTTTTCCATTCTACTAAACTAAAAAGTTGACCTCAAATAATCAAAATTTAAGTTACAATAATCAAAACTAAAAAAATAGTCTCTTAGAACTCCATTTAGAGAGGGCTTTCAAAACATGAAACTGCTAATTCCTAACTAAAATGAAAGAACAGTACTAGACAACAAAAGAAAGATTCACATATATCACAAATTCCATTCAAACACCTAAACAACAATAACCATTTCCACATTATTGAAAATCCTTCAGAAATCACATTACATACATAAAGAAAGAGAGTGCATACAAGGTTAATACTCAACAATCGAACCATAATTTCATAATGCCTTTAAATACCATTAAAAAATAATAAATAAAGCACTTTACACACACAACAATGAAATATTGAAAGATAATTAATTATGGATTTCAAATCCTACCTCAAGTCTTGTAGAGACAACAAAATTGAAGTAAATTGATGAAGAACTGAACCTGAAAGCACAATCCATGAACAACTAGAAGATATCAACCAACAATAAGTTAAATTCGACAAAATAATTTCCAGCCAAAAATTTTAATCATAAGTCCAAGCAATCTCCGATCCAGAAGAACAATGAAAGGATGGAGAAAAGATGAGATTGAAAGTTGAAACTCGAACCATGAATCTTCTCCAATCTGCTTCAAATTCAAGAAAATCAATCCACAATGCAAGCATGCAAAAACCATCAATCTCCAAAATACTCTCAAAATACACAAAGAATCAAAATTTCAATGAACAATTTTCTATTTTCAATCATTTTCTCACTCAAAACCCCATTCCATTCTCTTACAAAATTTCTCAATTTTTTTTTCTTACAAACCGCCATCATGAATAATGATAAATAAAAATCAATGAAACACAATATAACTCACAAAAAAAACCCCAAAGCTTGCACAAGAAGAAAAGAAAACCTCCACTTAGAAAATCCCAAAAATCTCTAATAAATCATTAAAAAAAAAATATTAAATTAATAGCCCCATAAGATAATTACTTTCCACTCTTAAAATTATGGATTAAATAATTATTATCCAACTCATAAATATTTGATCCAAAAAATAAAAAATTAAAATTGAATAATTAATTTCCAATAATAATATTTTTCCCCACAATAATAAACTATAAGTAATATTCGATAATAGGAATATATTTATTATTAAGACATGAGCATAATAAAACAATTTTTTAAATAAATTTTAACATAAGTATAACACTTAGGCTATAACCTATATCAATAATTTAAGTAATACAAAATACTACTTACACATAATAATTCACAACATCATAAAATAATACCAATAGGTATTAAAAGCAAGACTCACATGCTAAACCCCTAACAATAAGGTACATGTATATTGTCTTTGTGACAAATCTAATAGGATAAATTAAGACTAGGTAACTGTCCCTAAATTAGGACAATGACTATGAATAGGTACAAATATTGGGCTTTAATGCTATCTCCACAATCACCATTAGGAATAAAGACATGCCCATACCTGCGATACTAGGTGGAGTTGATGTCTGGTACCTACATCCTTCATAACACAAAATGTCTTGCACAACAACCATATGTATATACAATTTATCTCTAATCTAGTGAAGGGAAATCATAACATCGTATGCCCCTCACAAATGAGAGATATGATATCATCTCCTTCACACCTAATTACAAATAAAGCATTATGATAAAGATCTAATCTAATCAACAAATCCATATTCATCAAATAACATCAATAACCATCTAACATATCTAATAGTATCACCTGCAACATAGGTTAGCATATCATAATTCATCTTTATAATAACACTTATAATAACATCATAAAGAAATACCATTAGTGCATCGTCAAGTATGAATCATCATCTCAAAGTTGTTAGGAAATCATAATATCAATAATCAATCATTTCTAACATGATAAATAAGTCCTAAATATTAAATCATCATGGGTAGTTCATCATCATAAAACAATATGTATATGTTCACACACATGCCACATAGAGTGTCACATACATAAAAATGTCAAGCATATATCCAACATAGACAATAAACCCTAATATCTTCAAGTATTGTCAAAGTATGAATCAAGTGTCATCATGAACACATCAAATCCCGAAACATGAGGTTAGTAACACGATATTCTCATTAATTCAATACATCATTAATAGCTATTGAATCTATAACATCATTATTAACAATTACCACTTGATCTCTTTAATGGATAAAATAACATGAATATAGTTTATCACTTGATCCAACCATTAAGAAGACATGCAAACACGACATCACAATGGTTCTGCAACTAGGTACACAATAGTAAATACTCATATCAAGGCAACAATAAACTATTACACAAAATCCATTACATTACTAAACCATCACCATCACAAAAATGAATTGAAGCAAGAAATAAAACACACATTTCACACAGAGTAATAAAGAAGCATCAAACAAGATCAAAGCATCATAGAGAGATCCACATCTGAACACCCGAATGACACATCCTAACTAAAACCATGCCAGCAATGAGAAAAGTAGAGGGAAAAATGGGATTGTTAGTACACTAATTTTATACCATGAATCCATAGTCTATCTAAAAGAAGGTTATCATTGAGATCTTCGGGCATGACATGGATAGGTTTTAGTAAAGTCACTAGTCCTACTATGATGGGTATTATGATTACACTAAGTGAATCTCCACCACAATTAATAAATACATGAACCCATTGAGAATAAAGTTGAATGAAAGAATAATCCCAATTTATCTTATTCAATAAGTCAATGCTACAAACATTAAGGTTTGACCCATTAAAAATTAAGGTATGTCTTACCTTATGTTCATGAATGTAAGGTGTGATAATGAGGGGGTCATTTTTATTTTCAACCTCTGAAGAAGGAAATTCATCTTGTGAGAGGGTAATATCCTTTGGTCTAGTATAATGAGGAGAAACTACCTTTTGTAAGGCTTTTTAAATCAACCCATGGAAGGAAGGTGAAGTTTGAATCGAATCCCAAAGAGATGTCTTAGATAAAGTAGCATGAAGTTGTTGAACAAGATTAGGTTCACTATCAACATGTTGAGGAACATTTTTTTTATGGTTATATGTGTGAGCCACTATATGATTAGTATATTGTTCTTACATTTCTTGTCTCATCTTATCTCTTTGAAGGAATTATTTTATAAAGTTTAAGATATAGCTAGAGGGTCTAGTTGATTTCTTAGCAACAATCACGGTTTGGTTTTGAGGTTGAGGGGCATTTTTTACAATTTAAGGCTTCACATGACTAGAAAAATGAATAGTGTTTAATTGATTAGGATCTTTGTTCTCCAAGGATTCATATTTAGAAGGGAGACCATCAAGGAAAGTGCTAATGATGCCATCCTCTTTCTCCAATGTATCTTTATGAGTTCAACAATCTTTGGGAGAGGGATTAAAAATATCCATCAATGCTTCATTTCTAGAAGGATTGTTGCATGGAAGGTAAAGTAAAAATAAGGAAGGTGTTTATGATATAATGCTCTTTCACTAAGATATCCCCATGGGAGAGGTACATTTTAAAAGAAGGATCAACATCATTTCTCAAAACTTCATCCCTAGAAGGGAATTTTATGGAAGAAGTGCTAATAATATCTTCTTTCACCAAAACATCCTTGTGGATAGGAGGGTCTTTAGTAGAGTGAAGGAATTAATAAAGGGAGGCCATACCACTATCACATCTATGAAATATATTCATCATGAAATTAGCCAAATGAAAACACAATAAAAATGTTTTTTTTTTTTCAAATGACAATACATGCACATGATATAAGAGGCAACAATGTGCATTTTATAATTTTTTTTACCAATTCAAGTACATAAACAATGAATGAATACAACTAAATCTAATAGTTTCATACAAAAATTATATTAGGTGCAAAAAATTAGAAGTTATGCAAATGTAAGAAGAGTTGGGCTCACCAAAATGTGATATGGTGGAAATGGAATTCACTAGTCTAAACATGCAAACTAGGAATCAAACTCAATCCCATTAATTACATTGGAGAAAAACCAATAGGCTAACTACAAACCCTTGGTATTGGTAAAGGATACCTTTGAGTACCTCAAGCTGAAACTAGGGGTCATCGTCCCTCCTTTCTCCAACTAGATGCATAGATGGGGTGCATCTTTCTAGGGGAGATTTAGGGCATATTATTTGTCTCCTAGATTGATGTTGTTTTTTCTTTTAGGGGGAGTAGTAGAGTATGTGGTTTATTTTTTAGTTGTTGGAGAGTAGTGTCAGAAGGAATGATGCAAAGATCAGTATGTGTTGTTTTTCCCTCTATCTTTGATTCAAAGGGGGAGAGAACTCTTGATGCTGGAAGAGAACTTTTTGTGTTACTATGCTTATTTTTTGAGTGTTTGCATCAATGAAAATGGGGAGATTGTTGGAAATCTAAGTTATGTTGTCATTGATGTAAAACTTAGTGGTTTGGATGGAGTTTTGTTTGGATATGGTTTTGTACTATTGTAGATTTCTCTATCTAGTGTTGCTATTAAGTTTGAGGTGTTGTTGTTGAGTTTGATGCATATCTCTTTATTTTGTGTTCATGTGTTGACAGTTGATGATTTTTAGTATTGGTGTAGAATGGTTAAATAAATTATTTATAATTTGATTGATTAGTTTTAGAATATCCATACCGATTCACCCCTCCCCTCTCAGTCCTATCTTGGGATTAACATATGGTTGATTGTTCTCTTTTTGTGTTTGATTGATTGGAAAACATAGATGCAAAAAAATAGGCCAAATAGTATAAAAGTGACAATAATCACCATAAATAAGCCAATACAGAACTAATAATCAGAGAACAAACCTAGATCTAGAAAGGGGACACATAGACAAACTTGTCAGAGAAATTTGAGATTAAAATGGGTGGACTATATGGCTAGGTATCATAATCCTTACAAGCGTCCAGGTGCAGATTAAGAATCCAATTGAACTCAAGAGATCCCAAATTATCATCTGGCCAAATTTTAGGTCAAAATACTTTAACTATGGCACTAGAAACCCTAGTTCAGGTGGACTATGTGGCTAGGTGCCCTAGTCCTCTTTTTTGCCAGATGTTTCCTTGTTTATTTTGTCTCTATTTTCAATACGCTCATGTATCCTTAGTCTGAACCTTTTATTTTTTATCCTAGAAATATACAAAAGGAGAGGTTAATGGTGTTGGGCTATATGTGTGCTTGTCTTAGCCAAACCTTAAGTTGGACTCAACCCCACAACAATGATGATGATGAAATCTAAAATTGAAGTGAAATGATTCAATGAAAATGCTTTATTGAAATGATTATACCTTTAATTGATGATGTAGTGCTCTTAGGATAACTCCTCCATGTGTTGATGCTATAACATAATAAATCATCATAAAACCCATCATGAAAACATAATTGAAGATTCTTTTGTTGTAGCTTGTTGCTCTTTAAACTTAGGTAGACTATTGATTTGGAATGATAACTCTTGAAATGAAACTTGTGGATGATAATGAGATGAAAAATAAATTAACAAAGATGTCTTATATAGGGATCTCAAGGTAAATTCAGTTTTCAAATGGATAACTTAAAATAATCATTTTTGAACTTCTAGGATAGATCTAAAAATGTCAAGGCTAACACTTTATCCTCCTGATATTTTAACCAAAAGTGGCATACTATGTAGCTAAGTCACCTATTTCTAACAAAATAGGTCCAAATTTTAAGGGTCATGAGATAATAGGGCCCTAATACTAGATCTATAATTTATATGAAAAATCATAACACTTAAGTGGGGGAAAAAGTGCATTAAACTTTAAAATAGGATAAAACCCAAATAGACAAAGTGATATAAGATAAATGGCACACTCAAAATAAGGGCTCAATTAAGAGTATTGGAGATTTAAAATAGGAGAGGACTTATAATCTTGAATTAAATAATAATTTAATGCTAGAAAAGGTCCTACAATGAATAAAAGGGTGGGAAAATTACAATAAACACAAAGGAGAGTGTGAAATTGGACTCATAATTAAATGAGTAAAATTTACAATACTACAATTGTAGCATCCTAAATTGTACTTGCCTACAATTTTGTCCCCACTTAGGCCTCACTTTGGCATTCATCTTCTAAGGCCTAACTAAAGCACTGATTTTGCTCATACCGTCTGTCAAACACAACTTTTCGCTATCTTTTCTGTCTCCCTTGATCCTAGAGCCCTAATTTCCATGACCATGGTGTTGGGCACCATGGTCCTAAATCAGGACCAAGGCGCCCAACACCATGGTCCTCTAAAAAAAGGCCCATCCTAGGGCCTCAAAATGGTCACTTAATTTGGGTGGGGACCTAGATACCATGTCAGCCTGTATAAAAAAATCATTTTTTTCTACTAGCAAGTATATAAAGAGGTCTACCCCTCTCATTTCAAACCTAGAAGCAATCACCTGATCGATCAATTGAGAAATTACACTATATGTGAGAAAGAAATAAATCTTCTATCAAGCATTGGAGAAGAATTAATGTCAATATTCAAGCATGGAGATGACATTCATGTTCTATATTTTATGAAGATTCTCTACATGAAACCTTAATTCCTTGCGAAGAGAAACAAAACTTCATTAAAGATATATCATTAGGTTTTCATTCATTTTCAGCCATTCCCTCGAAAGGAAATTATTTTACTGCATTAATTCATTTACATTTCAATTTCAATTTCATGGTTAATTCCAAAATCATGGTTTGACCCAAGGCAAACCCCTATTCTCCCACAAATTTCCCCTTTTCACTATGTGTAGGAATAGGTACATAGATGCATTCAAGAGGATCGACAAGATTCACTGAGATGAATCGGTTCCCCTTTTGACGGTGGAAAATTTAGAGGACCAGGGCGGCCACCACCATGGTCCTGAAAAATCAAGCCAAATATTTGGGAATAAATCTGAATCTTCATCTTGTGCATAGATCTAGGCTTCATACTACGTATGACTGTAGCTCATTGTTTATGCATAATCTCTTCAATAATTCACTATTTTTCCCTAATCTTTAACAATTGAGAAATTCAATTAAATTTTAGGAAAGAAAAAGCCCCATTTAGGAATCCTAGAATCTAATTAGAATCTTGGTATATCAAGCCTATATCTATCAAATTCCATTCTCCCCTAATGTAATGACAAATTAAGCAAAATTAGTAGTTTTATTACACATTGTGGTGAAACCCTAATTTTGACCATTACAACAATATTATTTAATATTTTTAAATTAAATTAATATTGAGATTAAAATTAATATAATATTAAAAAAATTATTGATTAATGTTTGTACAACTGAGCAATTATTACATGGTAGATGCATATATAAAAAAGAAAAAAGAAAATTGCATCACTTTTTTGGTATTGGGTAGTAGAAAAGGATGATGTTGTTATCTTCTTTTTTTATGATTCTCTCACATGATGAAGCTTAATGTGAGTATGCAGATTTATTCAAGAATGATAGTTTTTGATTACATAAAAATGGGTTTTGAAGGAATTCGAAACCCTTTACAATAGGTCAAAACCTAGATAAGACATGATAAGCATAACTAAAAAATAAAATATTGCCAAAAGGAAAGAACAAAGACAACGACAAACTAGAACCAACAAAAAACCAACAACAAATCAGATAGAGCACGAGGAAAGAAAACTAGGCCAAAGTCTTCAAAGTATTTGTGACCTCCACCTCCGATTGGTTCATGTTCTGAGCCACTTTCTTGAAATCCTGGATCTCCTGTAGGGATTTGCCTGCCTTCTTTTTCAAGTTGGCTTGAGTCCTCTTTCTTGGATTTGTTGACTCTTCATTTCCTTTTTCCATCTCCATATAAAGCTCCACCACTAAATTACCTTGATAGCCCTTTTTAATATTCATAACTATGGTGTTGATGCAATCCTCAGTGGTCTTGATATCATTGTGACTATGAGACATGATAGAACATGTAGAGAATATTTAATGCCTTTCATTTTCTTATCAAAGGCCACAATATTATACTCATAGTCTTTTTTGAGATTATCCAAAGCTTCAACATTTTTGGAAAGGCAATCAATAATAGAAAATGTTTTTTCCTCCATCCAAAGCTCATTGCTTTTAGTGCCATGTCTACTATGTGAGCCCTCATTGCCATTTTCTAGTATTTCCACCTTGCTATTGATAACCCTCTATTTTAAATTGAGGCTCGTAATCTCATGGAAGGCCCACTTCATAATCTAGAAGGAATCCACTACCCCATTTTTGGCAATGGCTAGAATGCCAGGGGGAAACTCCCAGTCCAAATTTAAGAGGTGAGAGTCTGGGTTCAGTTGGGAAGGAAAATAGGTTCTATTTTCACTACCCATAGAGAAATAAGAATCGAACGACTACAAGGGAGACTGGGAATCTTGATTTGCATGATCTAGAGAGGGATCCTTAGAGGCTAGAGATTTACCCTTCAACATAGGGTGAGCCTTAGACGGTATACTACCACATTTGGTTTTGGAGCTAGGAGAGAGGGAAGTCTCCAAATATTTAGGCTTATCCTTCCCAGAATGAAGGGGATTGGCAGGCTTCTTTTTATTTTTCCCTTTCTCAGGAGGGACAAAACTATCATCCTCCATATCTGTTTTCCAATTAGCATCATTGGAACTATGGGTTTCTGAGTCCATATCCTCCGAAATGGAAATAAGGGTGGAATCAGGCTTAGTAGAGTTGGCTTTAACATGTTCATGTAGAATAAGATTGACACAGGTTTTCTTTATGCTAAAAAATACTAGCATTAAGGGAAGACAAAAGATAGAAAGGGAAAGAAACCCTGACCAGGTGTTTGAAATGATTGATCAAGATGAAATGGTTCCCAAAAACCCTCAAGTATCAACCATCCATAGTGATATCCATTATCACCTTCAACACATCCCTCCAAAGCGGCTTGATAGTATCCGCATCATAGAAGCTTTTATTCTTCTTGACAAGCATTTTCCTCTCCTTGTTGGTTTTGGGAAATTTCTTCACTGTAGGGTCAAAGTATTTTCTCTCTGTAGAACTTGAGTCCCTTCATAGATAATTCAATGACTTCTGCAATTAAGTTCTCATTAACCACTACATACCTCCCAAATAGGGTAATTTTCCCCTCATTCCATCCTTTGGAAAAAATCTTTGTTACTTTCGGATCCCATCCATGCATCTTGTCAATGTAGGGCGTTATTTCCTCCTTTTCCAGAATCCTCCATATAGTTAGATTAGTTCTTAGCCCTTCATAGTTCATAGGTTCAATAGGATGTCTCTCTCCTCCCATATTGACATTAACAAAGTCATCCAAAATAGAGTGGTTTAGCAGAATTTGCAAGTAACTAAACACCAAAAGAGTTCACAAATAACCCAAAAAGTGTGCGAGCTATAATGAGAAAATCCTCCTCTAAACTCGCAATGAACACCACCATGAATACTAATAATGGTCCTTCCCCTCATTGAAATTGGCAATGTGATGAGATACTACCATGTATCCCATGTGATCTGTCATATCCAAGAAGAGCTCTGACACCATCCTCCAAGTTGTCTTCATAATTCCATGTCATCCTCTCCTTGGCTATCACCCCCTTGTTGAAAAAGAAGTCCACCATGTTGGACTCCTTGAAAGCATGGGATATAAAGCATTCATCTAAAGAAAGGATAATCTATTTTGATAAATTAATCCATCCTTGAATAGTCCATGATTCCTTATTATTCCCCTTTAGGCATTGAATAATGTTCCAATCCCCTTCAACCCAAACTTTTTGGCAATTCAATTGACGGGCTATCAATAAGGCCTAATAGGACCCATTGGATTCAACAAGGTGGTTGGTCTAGTTACCCAAGGGGAATGCCACCACTGATATGAACCTATCATTCTCATCCCTAATCACTCCCCCACACCCAACCGACCCAGGATTTCCCTTGGCCACCCCATCAAAGTTGATTTTAATCTAGTCATGAAGAGGAAAACTCTAGAACACACCCTCTCCAGATTTTTTAATAGGCTTTATAGGTTTTTAAAAGTCAATTATGTTGGAATCACCGCTGTCGTTATGCAAAAAGCTTGAGCTATCAACGAATGGGAGAGAAACCAGAGATGAGGATCCACGGGAGGCAGGAGGAAGCATACGTTGCGAATCTCGAAGGATGTGTTGACCAAGTCAACAATCTTCCCCTCAGCACCAACTGAGGGTTCTGCACCGAAGGAATGAAGGAGCCCTCCTAGGATTCAAACCTGTAACCTAGTGCTCTGATACCAATTGTTGGAATTACCACTGCCGTTACACCAAAATTTTGAGCTATCAACGAACGAGAGAGAAACCAAAGACAAGGATCCACGAGAGGCGGGAGGAAGAACATTTCATGAATCCCAAAGGAGGTGCTGACCAAGTCAACAAATTTTTAATTGCCAATTTTTAGAAACCTCAAATTCATAGACTCGACATTTCTGATTCTCCTCCCTTTTGAGCTGGTTATCTAAAACATTCATATTCTCTCCAATAGCCCTTAGGATTTTATGGAAGACGATGTTCACTCGAAAAGCCACTTCTCGGAAGATTCTATTATTCCTCTCTTTCTAGATGCCCCATCCCACATGAGGGAACAATAAATGACCATAATAATTGAATAATTTGATTAGCCAAGGGCACTTTCCACTGACAATAAAAGTCAAGTATAGACTCAGGATAGACTCAATATACATTCCACCTCTTTAAAACCTGATCCCAAATATTCTGAGCAAAGGAGCAGTGGAGAAAAATATGGGAGGAAGATTCAACATCCACCATGTAAAGATAACACCTATTTGGCAATGAAAAGCCTCTTTTGCATAAATTATCCAAAGTTAACAACTTGTTCTAAAGGACAATTGAAAAGAAGATTTCTCACCCAAGTCGTAGCCCATAGGGGAGGGGGAGGAATCGAAGGAGACAAAAGAGAAACAATAAAAGAGACATAAAAAATCCCAGAAGAAGTCAATCTCCAGACCAAGCAGTCCTCCACACCAAAAGATGTTGAGAATGGGTGTCTCAAACTTATTAGTTGAAATATCGAACATATGCCACTTGGTCTCTAAATTGAGTAGTTCGGTATGGATAACATTAATGTTATTGATTATCTTCAAAGGAAACTAAATAACCTTTGTTTTACTGACAAAGAAATTGATAACCTTCATGTTATATACTCAACAAGAGAAACAATATGTAGAGCATTGTGGAATAGTTGGGAGAGGGAACTTAGTCCTTCTCATTCACCTTGCAGCTTGACAAAGGCACGATGGACAAGTTTATGGGATAGCGGGAAGAAAGGAGAATTTTTCTTCTTCCCACTACCCCTTGAGACAATAAGGATCTAATAAGAGAACATTTGGGATAGTGGTAGAGATACAACTTGGTCTTCATCACCACCCCGCAAGAGCTCTCTAGAGGTTGTAGGTGTAGTGTGAGATAAAGACAAAGGGAAAAGGGAAGGTTCTTCTCACCACCCAGCATGATGAACAATAGTCGAACAATAGTTTTGTGGGATAACAAGGAAGAAAGGAGACTTGCCTTTCCCGCCACCCCACAGGTATCTAAGGTTTCCTGAAGAAGCACTACAGACTGACTAGGGGGAAAGAGATTTGCTCGTACTGCTACCCCGCACGATGTTAAAGTGACTTTAATGATAAGTTAGGTCAAAAGAGACAAAGGAGGGGACCACCACCAAATACAAGATGAATTTTTGAGTTGTATTTAGATGATTGGTCATAACCGAAATAACTCAGAGGAAGCAATGGAGATAACATGTCATGTTATTGACATTCTGAGGAAGTTCGATGGTTAGAGATATGGTAACTGAAATGAATCATTTTTTGATCAGAGACATAAATGTCTGAAAAATGGTTGAATGTTGTTGGCTGGTGTGATAATGATCCTTGTCATAGTGCAACTATGTTGTTGATTCGATTTGCATGATTAAATTGAATGTTAGCTTGCAAGCTAATTGCAAATGTAATCTTCTGAACTGTTTCCTGAACATAGACTAGATCAGAGTGTGAAGATCTGTAACTTGTATGGAAATTATTTTTACTATAATAGAAGAGATAATTCTTTGGTGTGTGGGTTTTTCACTCATAAGGGTTTTCCCATGTGAAATTTGGTGTACTACTTTGTGATTGTGTTTTTCATGTTGCTTTTTTTTATCTTGTATTGTGTATCTTAAGTTGCTGTAATTCAAATTGAAACACATATATACTTTTCTCCTCTAAGTGATTAACATTTGGAAGGCATTTTTTGCACTCTTCTAACCTTATAGAAGAATCCAAAGAAATAGAATTGAGAGCCAATTCAAGGGGCTGTAGAGTTTTTATGATATTACTAAGATTAACCCATTGACCCTCCTGCCAATAGTCTCTAACAAAATGACCAAATCTGTCCTTGCACACATCTTTAAAAGGAAGAAAAGAAGGAAAATTGCAAAGAGGATCCTGGAAAAGCCAGATGTCTTCCCAAAATAGGGCCTTTCTTCCAACCCAAATTCTCCAGCCCGCTTTAATAACATCATTCCACAAAGTAGATCCCATAGGGAGATTATGAGATTGAAGAAAGTCTTTTAGAGAGCCAACATTGCACAAATATTTATTATGCCAGATGGAGTTCCATTCTCTTAAACCAGAAAAAGATCTCCAAATCTTTTTCACAAGGAGGTCTTTGTCAAAAGATTTTATATTCCTTAGCCCAAGTCTTCCCAATCTTTTAGGTCAGCAAACAACTTCCCAAACAATAAGCGAGATTATTTTTATTTCTTCAACACCAGCCCATAAGAAGCATTTTTGGATCTTCTCAATGATATTAGAAAACTTGGAAGGGATTTTAAAAAGGTTGAGAGCATAAACTGGCAAATTATGAAGAGATGATTTAATGAGCAAAATCTTCCCCTCCTGACTGAGAAGAACACCCTTCCATCTGACCAATTTCCTGTTAAACCTAGAAATGAGAGGATTCCAAAAGGCATTAGGAGGTTAAGAACACAAAGGAAACCTAAGATAGGAAGAGGGAATAACACCAATTGGACAACCTAGGATGGAAACAATCTTCTTCTGTTTATCATCTAGAGTGTTGAAGAAATAAAGAGAGCTTTTCCTCGAATTCACTTTTGGCCTCAATGTCATTTTATATAGATCTAGGGTCTGCTTGAAGACTCTAGCTTACCCTATAGAAGAGCTTCCCATCAGAATGGTATCATCAAAAATTTGTTGGTGAGAAAAAACCAGGGATGCTGAGGAAGGCTTAAGACCTTTCAGATTGCCATCATTTATCAGCTTGTGCATATACCTTCCCAGAAAATCTGCCATAGGATCACCCTATCTATGGCCCCTAGAAGCCTTTAAAAAATGAGAGGGGGAACCATTGACTACAACAACTAAAGAAGATGAGGATA
Source organism: Cryptomeria japonica (assembly GCF_030272615.1). Lineage (NCBI taxonomy): Eukaryota > Viridiplantae > Streptophyta > Pinopsida > Cupressales > Cupressaceae > Cryptomeria > Cryptomeria japonica. Next base: position 520,552,552 of record NC_081408.1, on the reverse strand, counting down.
TAAGCTACTAGATAAGATAAATGACCCTCTCCATAAATCCAAAATCCCTTGGAACTTTAAGTAAGAAGGACCAATCCTCTCAATCATAGGCTTTGGATAGATCAAGCTTAAGAAAAAACCCTTTCTTTTTGGAAACCTCCAGGGAATGAATATTTTCATGCATTGTGATAATAGATTTAAGGATTTTCCTTCCTAGAACAAAACCAATCTATTGGGGAGAAATTAAAAGCGGAATAACACCCAACAATCTAAAAGTGAGGCCTTTGGAGATAATCTTGTAGAAAGAATTACAAAGGTTGATAGGCCTGAAGGCATCAAAGCAATCTGCTCCAAGGAACTTGGGGATAAGAACAATAAAGGTAGAATTGATCTCCTTTAAGATATTCCTCAACCCAAAGAATTCCTTAACCCCATTGACAATATCCTCAAGCACAATATCCCAAAAAACTTGAAAGAAAAACATAGGAAAAATGTCGGGGCCAAGGGCTTTATTACCTTCAAAAGAGAACACGGTGTTTTTTTAAACTCATCAGAAGAGGAAATAGATGATAAGATTTTGTTTTGATATTCATTCAAAATTATAGGAATGACGTCAATGAAACTTTGTTGCGCATTCTCATCTAATCCATCCTCAGTTGAGAGAAGATTTCTAAAGAAATGAACAACTTATCTTCTTAGATCATCTCCCTTCTCAATCTTAACTCCATCCTTAAAGACATGTGAAATCCTATTTGTTGTCTCAAATGTTTCAACAATGTTATATGAAAAAAATGGGTATTCCTATTCCCTGAAGGAAACCATAACAATCTTGATATCTGTTTCTAGAATTCTTCCTCTTTTGAGATAATGTCATGATATTTGATGATAATCTCGTTCTCTCTTGCCAATTGGTCTTCAATATACCCTTCTTTTTGGATATTATCCTGAATTTCTTTTAAATCTAATTGAGTTTTCATTTTGAATGAAAAAATTCCCTAAAAAATTTCCTTGTTCCATTTCCTAATATTGCATTTGACTTCCCTTAATTTTTTGGCCACCCTAAACATAGTCATTCCTGTCACCTTTATGTTCCTCTAGTCTCTAATAGAGTCCTTCAAAAGTGGGTGGAAAAGCCACATCTTTTCAAATCTGAAGGGAAAATCCCTTCTCCCATTTCTTGATTCGGCCATAGGGTATTGAGGGAACACAAATATTTGATTAACCATCCATTGGATATAAGGGATCGATCCAAACAAACCCGAATTAGATCATTTTCAGCCCTCCTATTGGTCCATGTGAAAGAAGCTCCCCTTAGATCAACATCATGTAAACCATGGTTATTTATAAACTCCATCAGATCCAATTTACTGTCCATATGAATCTGAGATCCACCAAATTTCTCCACTTCATGAATATGGGTGTTGAAATCCCCCATGATAATCCAATTCTCTTCAAAGAAAAGTCTTTTGAAGGAAGCAATATTGCTCCAAAAATTTCTTCTAGCACTTTTATTGTTAGGAGCATAAATATTAGACAAAATCCAAGATAAATCATCTTTGATGTGAGTAAATCTAGAGGTAACATGATTGGAATCCTCCCAAATCATGTTTCATTTGATATAGTTATAGTTCCAAAAGGTAACTAACCCACCTAGAGCACTCTTTGAACTAATACCAAAAACACCACAATTATTAAAAGGTGTTTTTCTCTCCACTCTATCCTTAGGTGTTTTAGTTTCTTGAATTAACAAAATTATGCAAAATATCTTGTTTATGAGAGCTATTAAGCCCTCTCAAACTCCATGACATGATCTTCATTTCTTACTAGGGGAGAAAATCTCAGTGATGGTTCTCTAGGTCCCATCTGCTATATTGTGGAGGCATTATTGGTCCTGGTACCATTTAGTTAGTTTCCTACCCATGATACTTTTACTAGGTCCAAAATCCTCCTTTTTTCTGTTTCTGGTGGAGACTCTTGAAACTGTATTCGATTTCTTTCCTTTTTTCTTCTCTACTATTATAAAAGGCCTCTCATCTTCCTTATTAATATCCTCTAGACTCTGATTTTATTTTCTATAATCCACCCCTCTAGCCTCATTATTCTTCTAGGACAATTTCATATCTAAACTTACTTGTTCTGTATTCTGATTTATAACAGCAAGAGCACTTGAATTCCCCCCCCGCCCCAGAAACTTTCTTCACTGAAGCCAATGGGATAACTATTCCCAAAGAGCTTGAAATAGGAAATAAAGGAAAATAAAACTTAACCACTTCTGGGGTCTGAGTCTCTTGAAAGAAAACATTAGGGACACACTTTGGGGAGAGTAGAGAAGAAAACTCCCTAATGATCCCATTGCTTTCTCTTGTATCATTAGTCAAATCAACAAAAAATTCAGTATTGGGAGAGAAAGTCTCTTTAACCACTTTCAAACCTTCTTGCAACTGATTTTCTTTATTACTATCCACTGGATCTGGAAGTATAGGATCTTCTACCTCCTAACCAAATGTTTCCTCTCCACCAGCCATAGATCCATCCTTTCTCTTATCACGAGGAGTCTAATTACTCCCGTCTCTTTCATTATCCTCTTCTTGATAATGATCCATATTCTTACTCAATGGCTGAGCTCCCTCTGATTATTTAACTTTCCATATCTTATCCTTGATGGGTGCCTTTTGAGCTTCTAGTTTTTTAGCCCAAAGAGAGCATTTCTTAGGCCAATGTCCTTATTTTTAGCAATTGAAACACACAAAGGGTAGGGATTCAAATTCTATGGGTTGAACCCATCTCCTCAATTTTGAATTGATGTCAATGGAGGAAGGGAGGTTAGACAACTGGACTGCCCTAACACAAATCCTGGAAAAAACTAGTCTCTTAGGAGTTGCTATCATAGCATCAATAGATAAGAGCTCCCTGAAAGAACTAGCTATCCCCCAAAAACATCTTTGTTCCAATATTCTAACAACAAGTTTGGGAGTCTAACCCAAATCGAAACAACTTCAAAGATAGAGTTTGAAAGATCCAAATTGGGGAACCACCTTATAAGAGCCAAGGATGACTTAACAATCACCCAAGGTCCGCCAGCTAAGATTGTAGAGATATCCTGCTCACATGAAAAAGAAAAGGCAAAGAAATCTTCCGACATTGTAGAAATGTCAACCTGGCCCTTCAACCTCATCTTCTTTCTAGCAAAATCCCTAATAGTCTATATATTTGGCCTAGGGCCCATAAATTTACCCACCAGAGCTAGAGCCATAAGTAAAATGTTATTGTCAATGATAGGATCCAGAATAGAGATAGAAAACTAACCTCCCCTAGGGTTCAAAGTATTACTAACTAAAGGAAGAGACCGTTTCCTCGAAAGGTTTGACCCCAAAAAGGGAGGACCACTGTTTACTCCTTTGTCTCAAATCTCTAGTTATCGCATTAGCTTCCAGAGAGCCCTTGGGAATTTGAGGATCCTTCCCACATGAAGTGGTTGACTCAATATCTTGAGCAGGATTAAACTGGACTCCTTCTAGACCCCCTAGACCCTTCCCAAGATGGAGGTGAAATTGACAAGGCACTGAAAACCCACCACCTAGGTCCCCTTAAATTTTTTTAAACATGCACTGAACTTGTGGGTCCCCATCCTCAGAATAAACATCCTTTTTTCCTTTGTCTGATTCTCCAGTCTTTTGAATCGCACCAGTCTTCAATCCTAATTCCCTACAACCTTCTCACACCTGAGAAAACCCCATTCTCTCGCTCTTGCTCATTTTCAAAAGAAGTTAAATCTATTATAAAATCCTAATTAAATTTAAGCATTATATATAGATAAAAAATATCTCTAATAAGGATTACCTCCACACCAATTCACTTACATTTGACCTACACAAAATCCTCTCACCAAAACTTAAAAAAAAACCATTGTTACAAAGATAATAAAGGAAGAAAGAGAACTACCCAAGGGGGCAATTTTTCATTGGTATAACCAAAGATATCATAATTGTGAAGAGAGTTTCTGGACATCCAAGTTATCTCCAAGATAGTCTTCCGATATTTGGTATATGCTTGCAAGATACAAATGAAGGTATGTAACCTTACAATCCATTAAATAATAGATTTATATAAAAAAAAGGTATATAAATGATGTTTATACCTTATGGTGTAGTGTGAGAAGTTTTTTGTGGTAAGAATGCATGAGAATATGTTGGTTGAGAGTGAGAGAATATGTGTCCAATTTAAAGAAGAGGTCCTTATTGGAATATAAGATAGTGAGGCTTACAAGAACTTATAGAATTTGACAAAAAGAAACCAATACTTTTCTAAATCACACCAAATCATATATGCCTGGTTGTCATGATATCAAACATAAACTTACACACTTTTTTTTTTATAAAAATAATATCAAACAAGGTATTCTTAAAAAACCATAAGGTTCCACTAATGACTTTTACTAAGCTTCTCTCAATAAAATGAAAATATGTTTAATAATCATTTTGAACATAGACACAATCCTTAAAAAGTTGAATGATTAGCATAAGAAAATGCACATGTTATCTCATTGTAATTTTCTCTATTAGTACAATGATTTTATAAATATTGTACATGATTATATGATCTCTCTCTCTCTCTCTCTCACACACACACACACACACACACACACACACACACACACACACACACACACACACACACACACACACACACACACACACACACACACACACACACACACACACACACACACACACACACACACGCACGCGCGCGTGCACACACATGTACACACACATACACACTTCAAATAACTTGGTAAAAGAATCATATATTATGAACTTATAATTTTTTTGTTATGTAATATTGAATTAATAGGCTGTATGATTAAAATAATTTAATCATATTTTACACTTGTGAAGAAAAGATAGTTGTATGATTCTTTTTTCATATATTCTCATACATACTAAAATGATAAAATAGAATGAAATATTTTTAATCATAAATCTATGCTTTTTTATTTAATAAATATAATAGTTATGAAAATTATATATATATATTTTTTGATAGGTAATAGGTCAGAGCCGATAAGGTGTACATACCCTACCCCCTTGTGGGATTTGAACTTGTGACCTCTCTTTCAAGAGCACAAGTTCTCCACCACTAGGCCAACTCAAGTTGTACAGTTATAAAAATTGTGTTAAAAATGTATATTTATTCGAATGATTTTATCTCATTTATTATGCATTTCTTCTCAATATGATAATCATGAATACATTTATAAATTAACATACCATTTCATAAAGTACAAACATTGATATAATTTGATATCATCTACTAACTCAAACACACTAATTACACTTAATTCACATGTTTGTGCAATAATGACAAAGTGTGGTTTACTTTAGTTAAAATAAATGCATTTATTTTATGCGAAGACTAAATAAAATTCTTTTCTTCATATTAATAAATTTAAAAAGAGAAATAATAATGTATACACATAAAAATGGCTATGAGCAATTAAATAAATATTTAATATTTATTTAATAATTATTCTTCTATTAAATAGTTAATTTTAAAAGATTAATTAATTTAATTCATTTCATGTCCTTCAATTAATTAATTTAATTGAAATAATTAATTAATTAATTCATTTATCCTTTTCTTCTAATCAATTAATTAAATATCTAATATTTAATTATTCCTTCGATTAATTAAATATCTAATATTTAATTATTCCATCAATTAATTAAATAATCTAATATTTAATTATTCCTTGAATTGATTAAATATCTAATATTTAATTATTCCTTCAATTAATTCAATATCTAATATTTAATTATTCCTCCAATCAATTAAATATCTAATATTTAATGATTATTCCTCTATCCTATAGTCTCAAGTATTAAATAATTTCTAAATTATTTAATCCCTTTTCCAACTCATCCTTCCATCTCCACTTCATCTTTCCTTTGCCAACTCATCCACCATGTGGCTAAATTAATTTTCAACAAAATTAAAATAAATAAATCATTTATTAGCCACTTATCTTCAACTTCCAAATTTAATGAAATATTGTGTACGTACACATATTTCTTAACCTTCTTCTATATTCTCTCCAACATCCCTACATCTTAGGAAGGACTTGAGTCCACTTGTCCTCTCATGCCTAAATCTTCACCAATCATCTCTAGATTTCCTCAGTCAGCAACCCAGTCAAGGTGAGATGAGTGACACTTGTCTCCTCCTCCCCCCTTTCTCTCAACCTTCACCTTTGCTCACAACCATCCAAATCTGCAGATCTGATCATGACCGTTGATCTAGGCCACATCATCTTATCATCTCAAAGTCTATAAAAATGGGAGTTTGAGTTGAGAAAGAGTTAGTCTTCAAGTGAGTTTTCAAGCTAACATTTTGTGAAAACTTATGCATCCGCGAGTTTTAAATCTTGAAGCAAATAAGCATTTCTCAATTAGCATAATCATTTAGCATTACATATCATAGTACCAGTTAACTATTAGTTATCAATCCATTCTTCATATGTCATCTTGGAAGCTACTAGTGCTTGTCTGAGAGCACATCATCTGCAACTAGGAACAATGGAGTTAGGACACAATGAGACTTAAATCAAGAAGGTAATAATAATGTTTTTATTTTAATATTTATTTCATGTAGTTTCATTGGTTGAGTTTGGATTTCCTATAGCATTTCCTTTGTCTTTTGTGAAACTAACATGTTGCAGATAGTATTTTGATGATGAAATTCAAGTCGACACATTTTGGTGCCCACTGTGGGGCTAGAGTCTCACATATATCTTTCTAATATCATGTCTAGTTCTTGCAAAAACAAATTTAACACAGTTGTAATCCAGATTCATGCTTGTGTGAATTCTGACATCACTTTTGTCCTTCAGGGTAGCGCATTTGTCATTTAGGTTAGCGCTTTTGTTTGTAAATCAACGCATTTAATCTTCAGAGTAGCACTTTTGTCTTGCAAGTTAATGCATATGTCATTTTGGTTAGTGCTTTTATCATTAATTTATCGCTTCTTAGTCATCAGACCAACGGTTTTGTATCTCAGGTCAGTGCTTCTATTCTTAAGGTTAGTGTTTTTGAGGTGAAAAGCATCACATTTGTTAAATAGCGCTTTTATTTGCAACTGACAAGATTTTCCTGCAGGTTTGAATGTCCAAGAACTGAAATTTTCAAACTACTGACATATCTATGTGCAGGATTATTTTTAAGAAAATTTCATGCATTTTCTTACCTAGTTAGTTAAGAGTTCTATTTTAGAAAGTAACACATCATATCTTGCTCATTTAGCTTAACTAAGGGGATAAATTGACAAATTGCAACTTGCATTTTGAGTGACTTCTTTAAAGTAGTTGCACCTAGATTTTAGAAGGCTAAAATAAACTTGTGTTTTTCGTGCTTGATGAAGTAGTAGGTAAGTATGCTCTCACCCTCGTACGGTGATCAGAAAACTAGACCTACTTTCTTTTATGTGTAACCTTTAGAGGGCCTGCCTTCCCGAGCTTCCTTAAGGGGGCCAGTGAGAGGGGAACAACCCAAAGCAGAATTGGGCTAATATCGAGTCCTTCCAATCCACTCTAAATAAATTGCGTTTGTGATGAAATTCAAAAGCAACATGTGTTGATAAGTCCATACCGACACTATGTTTCCCCACAAACCCTATGAAGCGTAACCTTTATAGGCTGGGAACCTTTCGTATTTACAGAGCTGAAAGTGCCATATGTATGGCCACATGATTGGAAGCCTTTACTAAAAACCACATGTACTAGTTGCCAAAATCCTTCTAATTGTTGGTGCAGGAGGTTGGACCTCTGAAGCGGCTCACACACATACGGTTCTTAGTAGAGATATAAATTTTTTCATGGGGAGTTTTCATTTAAATTGGTACTTGGCTGCCCCAAAGAAGTGAGTGTTGAGGTTGGAGCCAGTAGGGTCAAGCATCTAAATATCCACTTTGAATAGCGTAGCCTCAAGGGAAAGCCCATGTGAGATTCAACAATTATTGTCTTAGCCTGCCATAAGATTTATACTTGCTTAGGCATTTTTTTTTTCAAACATTGCATCTTCTATGTCCATGACATGCTCAAAATGGTAAAAAATTGAAGAAAATCATCATCTAAAAATGAGAAAAAAATCCAACAACTTGTTGAAAGATTTGAAAAGAATCCTTGAAAAATAGTCAGAATAGTGCTTTCAAGCAACAAAATAGCGGCGTTAACACTTTTTATCACAAAAGTTAGCACAAAGGCTTTTTCACATCTAAAACAAAGCATATCAAACCAAAATTTCAAAGTCAGTATCAAAACACTTCTTGAGTAGTTCTGTATTTAAACTATCACACATTTTCAAACTAGTTCGATAATTGGGTCACAAATCCAATAGGCTATTTCCAAAAGGTTTCCATAAGCATAAAACATTCAACAAGCTATTGATTCAAATATCTTAAGTGCAAAAATCAACATCATTGTTAGTTTCTCATCAGGATATATCAAATCCTCTATCATGAAACTTGATCAATCCACCTTGTGTTCATTATCTTGGATATATCTCTCCTATTTTGAACCTAGGTTATATCAAAATTAGAGTCGCACCCACATTGGAATCAAGAAAAATTGTAAACTATTATATTATTATATGACTTTTAAGTATCACCTTAAGAAAAGAAAACCCAGTTATAAAAATACTCAGAAAAGGATAAGATTCTTGTATATCAATTGCAAGATCTTATTAAAACATAGGACATTACTATACCGTTTTCGTCACTATTTATGTGGTTGCGGGATAGAATTTGACAGAGAAATTTTGCAAGGACATTCTTTTCAACAAAGAGATGCTTTATCACAACGAACAAACAATAGTGGTAAAATCAATAAAGCATACCTTCCTAAGCCAATAATTACCTATTGAGTTATATTTTGAAAAATTCAAAAAATTTGAAACAATCACATGCCAGTTTGGACTAGAGCTCAATACAAACAACTTAGAAAACAACAAAAACAAATGGAAGAAGAAGACAATTCAATGTTCCACACTTTTGGGTATATGACTGTTGATGAGGAAGCGGTCAATAACACCATTAGAGACCTTGAGAAAGATTTCAAATTTGATAGACTAATGGAAAAATTATTAGCAAAGAAAAAAGCAAAATATCTTTTGATGTTGGAAAAATCAGGAGCTAAATTGCCACAAGACTTTAATATAGAAGCCTTGAAACAATATGCAGAGACAAGTAATCCTCAAAACACAGATGACCCAAATAACAAAGATATGAACAAAGAAAGTCATGAAGAGACAAGAAAAGAACATGATGACACAAGAAGAGAGTGTAGTGATAGAAGAAGTTACGAAGAGACAAGGAGAAACCGTATGGATAATCCGTTGTTCAATATCACTCAACAAATGCAAAATCTACAACAACAGATACAAGACATGTGGAATGGAACAAGCTCCAAGAAGTATTCATTGGAAGATATCTCTCTGTATCCTTTTGATAAAAGTTTGAATATGATACCATTTCCACAACACTGCAAGATCCCTAAATATGACAAGTACGATGGAAAATATGATCCTCAAGATCACATTAGGGAGTTTTGTACTATGAGTATGGAATTTGCACATGACAAAACTTACCTGATGCATCTTTTCCCTAGGAGTTTAAATGGACAATCAATGGAATGGTTTTCAAGATTACCATATGGAATCAAATCTTTTGCAGAACTTGTGAATAGATTTATTTCACAATACTCCTACAATGTAAGGAGTGAGATAACAATGCTAGATTTATGCAATGTTAAATAAAAGAATGGTGAATCTTTTATGATCTTCTTACAGTGATGGAAATGAATGTTTAAAAGGTATCCAAGAGATGTACCCGATCAAGAAAAAATGGACATATTCATTGATAATCTCATCAGTCAAATGAGTTATTGACTAAAAATGCAATGTCCTCCCTCTTTCGCCAAAATGATTGAGAATGGTCTAAAAATAGGAGACGTGATGGTAAAGAAAGGAGAGCTAAAACTTAACAATAATTCTTACAACAACAACAACAATGACAAACCCAAGTTCTAGTCAAAGAATAGGAATGTCATCAATGGAGAAAATGATGACAATAATTCTATGAAACAACAACCAATCTTTAATCTATTGAGTCTGATCCCAAACAATAACAATCAAGAAAGCAAAAAATCCAAGTCTTTCTTCTCCAATCCTCACGGCAAATTCACAAACATTGGAGAACCCTTGGAATTAGCTTTGAAAACTCTTCATGCGAATAAACTAATTATTTTACCAGAAGCAAGAAGTTATGAACCACAAGTCAAACCAAATTGGTGGAACAACAAATTTTGGAAAAAGCTCTAACGAAAACAACAGTTTCAAAAGACTTGGATGTAGGTCAGTTCCAAAATATGGTTGGAGACCTTATAGCCCCTCATTGCTTATCATTTTCTGAAAATGATGATGCATCCTTGTAACATCCTCACAATGCTCCCTTACATGTCGAATTCACCATTAATAAAACTCATGTCAAATGCGTACTCATAGATGGTGGAGCTGGCTTAAACATTTGTGCATTAAGCTTAATAAAGGCTTTGGGATATTTAGAAAATGCAGTAGATCCAAAGAAGAAAATAATGATTAAAACTTATGATTAAGAGGAGTGTTCTTCTAAGGAACTATTGTGTTATCAATCAAAATAGGACCTATGGAAAGGAATACATTATGTCAGGTTCTAGATTTGAATCTCTCTTATAACATTCTTCTGGGAAGGCCATGGATTCACAAAATGGAAGCACTTCCTTCTACATATCACCAATGTGTAAAGTTTCCTCATGAGGGACAAGAGGTCAATATAATTACAGACTCATGCCAATATTGCAACAATATGAAGCCAACACAAGATACAAGAGTTCCACATAATAGAGAATCAATATATCCTACCAAATAAATTCAAGAAAAGTTATGGGAAACCTTTGAGAAAAAGCTCAAATTAAATGAAGGAATGGGAAAATATTCTTTGCATAATTTTCCACTTTCACCTAAATCATATAGAAATCCTACAAATATCCAACCACGGACCTCAGAAAAATCAAAATAAATATTTAATGGAGCATTTGTTAGAGCTGGAACACTTGTAGAAGAAACTAAAGACAAGGACATTCTTGGTTGGTTGTACAAAGATGAAAATGAAACTACAGCAACAGCTGCAGAAGTCAATATTCCCATAGAACAATATGACAATGTTTATAAGATCATGCAAAAAATTGGATATGAAGGAAAATTACCAATAGGTAAGCGAGGTCAAGGTATTTTAGAACCTATTTGTCCTCACTCACAATCTAAAGAAGATAAATCAAGACTTGGATATTCAAAACCAAATCAAAAGAACCATAATTATCAACAGCCAAAGTAGAGAAAGAAATCAGTCTCTAAAGAAGAACAATGACAAGAAAAGCTACATCAAGTAGTAGAAATAGTATCCAATAAGAAAAAACAAGAACATGAGAAACAAGAAGAAGAGCTTGCAATCAAAAGAGAAGAAGAATCTTGTAAACAAGTTCAAGGAATATGAGCAAATGCAAAATCTGAACAAGATATTCCAGAAGCGATAAAAGCAGAGATGACAGAAATCAGAGAACTATTTGCACCATGCAACATTCCTGTATGGTATAGTGGTGTAATCCTAGACAATGGTTCAAAGACAGATTCAAATGAATATGAATGGGGTCCAGATGTCTCATCTAGTATATCAAGTGAAGAAAAAAATAAAGAGCAAGCAACTATCACAAATGAAGACTTGTCTTTTACAAAACAAAAGATAGAGTTAGAAAGAAGACAAGAAGAACTTAGAATCTAGAGAAAAGAGACATATACAAGACAACAAAAGAAAGAGAATGAAAAAGGTCAAGAAGTAACGCCACAAGAAGCATAAACAGATATGGACCAAGCATTAGGAAATATCATATTTTTATCAAATGAGGAGCAAGATGTACCAAGGTATGGAAAAACCATAAAAGAACTAAGAGATAGTCAAGTAGGATTGACTATTAGTCTAGAAGAAGCTGATTTCAAGAGAAGACAAAAGGAAAAAGAATCTTCTATATCATGTGCACAAGTATGTCAACTTCAAACTACAAATTAATCTGTTGAAGTTAATCAAGAAGGAACTTGCAATACTAAAGATGTGTGTGCTGATAAAATCCATTTGTTTAAGGGACAAATGCCAGATGAAGAGTCACTTGAGTGTGAACTACAAAATACCAATACTGATTTTGTTAGAAATAGTTGGAGAACGCTTGGGAGAGACTATCCTCAAGATCATTCTATCTATGACATTACCTACTCTATGCCAAATTATGACTATTATGTCATGAACCTTGAAGCACCTAATAATGATGATGACTATGACTTACTCCTTCTTCACCCAGAACTAATTGATTGGGATAACCTAGAAAACCTTGATTTGGATGTCTTTTCCAATGACCATGACTTAGTTGTGTATCTTAATGTTGTCAAACCCATAACACCTAAGATATCTTCTATCGTGGAATCAAGTAATGTTTCTTGCAGTCAGGAGAATGCCAAACCTTCCAGTCGCAAAATTGAAATAAAACAAGGAAAGAGACTTAGTGCTGAAAACCATTTCATAGCAACACTAGATCAATCAAGAGGAAAAATAAGGGATGTATCTGATGGTGAAAACCTCTTTGAGGCACCAGAAGATGGAAAGTTCAATATTCTCCCTACATATTTTTAGGAGAGATTTGCTATTCTAATAGAACCAACAAAAGCAATAAAAATTGTCACACCAAAGGATCCCAAGATACTTCATTCTGCTACCTCATTATCAGATAAAGAAAGGAAAGGATACATAGAATTATTTAGACAAAGACAAATAATTTTTTCTTCATCTTATACAGACATGCCAGGACTTAATCTAGATCTTATCATGCATCATCTCAATATGGATCTTAAAGAAAAACCAGTAAAACAAAAGACAAGGAAGATGCATCCACACATTACTCTTCTTGTAAAAGATGAGCTAAATAAACTATTAGATGTGGGTTTCATAAGACATGTTGCCTATCCAAAATGGGTTTCAAGAACTGTTCCTGTGTCAAAGCCAGATAAAAGCATAAGAGTTTGCACTGATTTTAGAGATTTGAACAAGGCATGTCCCAAATATGATTTCCTACTACCCAACATTGATATAATTGTGGACTTATCAGGAGGATATGAGATGTATTTCATTAATGGATGGATTCTCAGGATACAATCAAATAAGAATCACCCATGAAGATCAAGAAATGACAACATTCACCTTTACATGGGGTACTTACTACTGGAAAGTTATGCCATTTGGGCTTAAGAATGTAGGAGAAACTTATCAAAGAGCTATGACAACAATCTTCCATGATATGATGCATACATTTATGGAAGACTATGTAGATGATATACTTGCAAAATCTCATACAAGACAAGAACATTTGAACATCTTGGGCAAGAGCTTTGATAGGCTTGAAAGATACCAATTTTAAACCCAAATAAATGTGCATTTAGAGTACCCTTTGGAAAAATTCTTGGGTACATTATATCAACTCATAGAATTGAAGTAGATCCAGAAAAGGTTAAAGCTATCATGGAAATAGAGTCACCTAGGAACATAAGTCAATTACGTTCTTTACAAGGAAGATTGCAATCAATCAGAAGATTTGTCTCTTAATTAGCAGATAGGTGTCATCCATTTAATCATCTTTTACATAAGAATGTTCCATTCAAATAGGATCAGAAATGTGAAGAGGCTTTTATGCAAATCAAAGAATATCTCATGAATCCTCCAGTACTTATATCACCAATCAAAGGGAAACCATTGTTACTCTATATCTCAGCGAAAAATGTATCATTAGGCACTCTCCTAGCACAACATGATGAACAAGGAAAAGAAAGAGTAGTGTATTACATCAGTAGAACACTTGTTGGATATGAATTGAATTATACATCAATAGAGAAGACATGCCTAGTAGTTGTATTTACAACTCAGAAGTTGCAACATTATATGCTGACTCATTCTATGAAACTGATAGCAAAGATAGATCCACTAAAGTATTTGTTGAACAAGTCAACTTTGATAGGTAGACTAGCAAAGTGGGTTATGGTACTAAGTGAGTTTGATATAGAATATGTTGATCGTAAAGCTATCAAAGGATAGGTCATTGCTGATCAATTAGCTAAAGCACCCTTACAAGATGACATACCATTGCACATTGAATTTCCTGATGCAGACATTTTGACAATAATTACAAAATTTTGGGAGTTGTACTTTGATGGTTCTTTTACACAGTATGGATCAGGAGCAGGAATTTTGTTCATCTCACCTTAGGGACACACAATTCCAAAATCATAAAGGTTGTAGTTTCCATGCACAAACAATACTGCGGAATATGAAGCATTGACTATTGGGCTCAAAATGGCTATTGAATGGAATATCAAGGAATTACATGTCTATGGTGATTCACAACTTATCATCAACCAAATAAATGATGATTATCAAACTAAGGATGACAAGCTCATGCCCTATGAACAATTGGTAGAAGAGTTTAAATAACACTTTGAAGAAGTATCATTCAGTCAAGTCCCAAGAAATGAGAATAAAGCAGCAGATGCAATGGATATAATAGCATCTCTATTGTAAAATCAGGAAAATCAATAACATTACGAATTACTGGTGGAAGATATCTTAACCCCTACCATTCAATCCCAACATACTTACATGATTTACCATATATTGGGAACCGATCAATCCTTATATGACCAAACTTATCAATACTTAAAAGAGAATATCCTTCCTCCTGACCTATCCTGCAATCAAAGAAGAAATTTTATCAGTCATCCCACTATACTATTATTGCTGATACCTTATATAGGCGGGGTCTAGATAGCACTTTATTGAGATGTCTTGAACAGGAAAAATATGAGAAAGTTCTTAATGAAATTCACGTAGGTATTTGCAGCACGCACTCAAGTGGATTAACACTGGCTAAGAAACTTCTTTGTTTGGGTTACTATTGGCCTACTATGGAGAGAGATTCATTCACATATGCCAAGAAATGAAAACAATGCCAGATCCATGGGAATCTCATCCATGCACCAACACAAGAATTGTATCTTATGGTAGGATCATGGTCATTTTCTCAATGGGGCCTTGGTTTGGTAGGTAAGATAAATCCTTCATCCTCTAATGGACATAAGTTCATTTTGAATGCTACTGTATATTTCACTAAATGGATTGAAGCAGTACCTTTGACAAAAGTGAAAGGAAAACAAATATCATCATTCATCTTGAATTATATAATCTGTCGCTATGGAGTTCCTATGACCATTATCACTGATAATGGATGACCATTTAAGAATCAAGATGTGAAGGAGCTATGTGAGAAATTCCATATCCAACATAGGTTTTCTACTCCATATTATCCACAAAGAAATGGTCAAGTTGAGGCATCAAACAAGACTATCTTGAAAATCTCAAAGAATATAGTCAATGAAGCTAGAAAAGATTGGCACATTCAGCTAAATCCTACTCTTTGGGCATACCGAACTAGCATCTGCACACCAACGGGGGCAACTCCATATTGCTTAATCTACGGATCCGAAGCCATATTACTAATAGAAGTAGAGATACCTTCTCTATGAGTTTCCTTGAAGGGTCTTATACCACAAGAAGAACAACGAGTCTCTAGACTTCAAGAACTTGAGCTAATCTAGGAATGTCGCCAAAATGCAACAGAATAATTGAAGGTGTATCAACAGAGAATGGAAAGAAGTTATAATCATAGAGTCAAGCCACACATTTTTCAGATTGGAGATATAGTTCTAAGGGAGAATCCAAGAAATTAGCAAGACCGAGAAAAGAAGGGTAAATTTGAACCAAATTGGCTAGGTCCTTTTGTCATAGTAGCACCATATGGCTCATGAGCATACAAGTTATCTACCCCTGAAGGTGATTGGTTTGATGAACCTATCAATTCTATCCATCTCAAGAAATTCTACGCTTGAGATATAAAGTCTTGGAAAAATCAATAAAAAGCATATAAAGCCCTGAAGAAATCAGTAAAAATCAGAAAAGCAGAAAATCCCTAAAAAGCATAAAATAGCATAAAAGAAGAAAAAAATCAAAATATGGAAAAAATGCAATAATTTTAGATAGTGAAAAGCTGGTAAATAGACGCTATCTAAAAAGTGAGTTCTTCCATCTATGAGATCGCTTTGCGCACCTATCCACTCCACCCTATCGCATCTATCGCTTCCATCTATCCTAGCTTATCCATTCCATCTTTCACATCTATTGCTCTGAACCATTTAGCAGGAAATATGCAGCTTACTAACAGTTATCAATCTTTGATATACTTATTGTAGTCACTATCTTATATTTTATCAGAATCAATCAATCTGCATTTGTATCTCGCCGTGGTTTGGATCTAAATCAATTCATACATCCATAATAAAGTTTTATTTCCACTGGGGGAAAATCCTAATTCCTTTTGCAAAGGTGATATTTTGAATCTTTGAAAAACCCAAAACATTCGGAAAACTTAGAAAAACCAAAAACATCTAGGATTTTGAAACAGGCAACAAGCAACAAAGCAACGAAGATTAAGGCATTTTATAGTAACTGAATCATGGAACTCTGGAAACAAAGAATCAACCAACAAGTAATAAAGGATTACCAATGATCATTCATCAAGATGATTATATCAGTTAATGACCATGAGAGCATGTGAATGACATACACAATTCATTGTTTATATCTTGATTTTATTGCTAATCATGTACTCTACGTGACTCAAGGATGTCCATGACTAGAGAAGCTATGATGGGGCATGATTATTTTCTTTGATTATTGTCTGTGGTTTATCTCTTACTATGATATGTCCTTGTCTAAGGTTATGATCAACAAAAGATCAAGGAGGGCATTGTGAGTCATGTATGAAAGGAGATAATTCTTGTCTGTTCTGCAAGAAATACTCAGGTCATCTTGATTCCTTATATCAAGTTGCTCGTATAAACTTGCTATATCAAAATCCATGTAAGAAATACTCAGGTCAGCTTGAATCATTATGTCAAGTTGCTTGCATTTTTTTTACAACATTTTAAATCTCAATGATGAAATCAAGCACTGTTACAAGACAAGCATATGAAGAATGGCAGTATCATTTTTTTGTAGTTAGATCATTTTAGATTAGCTCATTAATTCATCTTCATTATAAGAATGCGTTGTCAGTTTCATTATAAGTATTTCATTTCATTCATAAATCAATAGTCATAAATAAAGATTGAGTATACTTGGACAAACAAAAACAATTTGCATTTGATCATTATAGGTGCATTCATTTTTAGAATCATCATCATCCATTTCATTTAGTTGCATTTCAATCATTGCATTAGTTTGCATTCCATTCAGTGCATTTCATTAAATCATGTAATGTATCATCATCATTATTTGCATTAGGATCATTGAAGTTCATTAAGATCATTTAGTCACATCTTTGTACTTAGATTCATAATCATTATAAGCTTACATAAAAAAATAAAAAACATTTGAATTACATATTACATCATCATTCATTTGCATTCCCATATAGATCATTTCATTCACACCATTTAAGTTAATAATCATCTTCATTTGCATTTTCAAAATCAAAAGCATTTTTCATTACATCATATAGAACATCATCATCATAAAAAGTTAAAAAAAAGAAAAGAAAAGAAAAGATCATCATCCATGTAATCAATGCATATAGATCATCATCATAAAAAGTAACATGCATAATAAAAGATCATCATATAGAGTCCATATCTGCATATAGATCATCATAAAATAATAAAAAGTTCAAGTATAGAATGATATCGGATCAAAAAAACACGTGCCTCATCAAATATCAATCAAGTCAAGGTTGTCCTATACCACTACCACCAGACTCTATCCATCTCTATGGATATGGGTGAGAAGATCCTCCAGATGCCTGTCTCACACGATCACCACTCCTCTGAGGAGGTCCCATAACTCCAATACTGCTAGTATCCATCCTCACAGTGGTATGATAGGGTAAAAGCACAAAATTGTGTCACGTTTCAGGCCAACTTATCAGAACACGTGAATTTAAGTAATTCTAACTAAAATTAATTTTAGTCAAACACATGGTCTATAGAGATTCATTATAGCTATCTTATATTTGGGCCACAAATTTTTCAATTGGAATTGTCTACTAAATGTATATTTTATACCACTTTGGGTCTAATTACCAATTTATTTTTTTGAAAAACTCGATGTTTCAACAACTCCTACTCTTATATTTTTTTAAAAAATGTAAAAAATGCCCTTTTATAGATTTATAAGTGAATTTTCTAAAATATATATATTTAAATATTGCAATTAGGATTTTATATTTAATATTTTATTTTTATTGAAAGTAGGTCATTAGCACTAAAATACAAGGTTGATTATCTTGTAAAGGAAAAATACTAAAACTTATTTAATTTAAAAAAAAAAAAATTGCACTAGAGAAAAGAGTCCATGTCAAGATGATATAATTATTTTATAATTTGGATAAATAATTAAGAAAAAAAGATGATGCTAAATGGAAAGAATTATATTTCAGTACACCTAACTTTTCAAATTTATTGAAAAATATATATACATAAAAATAGTTAAAAATATATTTTTGCACTAAAGTTTCAAGTTATCAATATACACAAAAAAATTGAAGAAAAAAGGTAAAATTTAATCTATAAAGTGTGACGCCTCATGTAACTTCAATTTCAACATTTTATCAACAACTAAATTGTAGTGTTTACTTTATAAGAAAGTACATTCAAATAAGTTTCAATTTTCTAAAAACATTACAAACATAAAATACACAAAAAGATATACATTTTATTAGTTTACATCATTTCAAAATTCAAAACATATATTTCACTTTCTATTAATTCAATTTAAAAAGTTGACTCAATATTGGCCATTTTATTTACAAAAGTATGACACAACTTTGTGCATTTACCTGATAGCTATCTACTCTCTGGCTCTCTGCGACTAAATCCTCTTATAATTATCACTAGTGTAATGTCTCCTTCCTGACTAGAAATAGTGCTCTAATGGTATCAACTGAGAGAGTGCCCGATCCAACCTGTTGAATATGATCAAGGAGACCCTGAGTATCCTGTTGTCTCCTAACAGCCCTGTCCCTCTTTGTCATGAGTGTATGTACCTGTGCTCTAGGCTAATCTATCTGTGCTCTGAAACTCTCCAAGGTCTCCTACTCTGGCACATCCTTCTCTGACACATCCTGCTGAGGAACATGACCCCCAATCCCCTCATCTCCACCTCCCTATTCACTTGCTGGAATCTCAACCCGAGTAGCTCTCAGAACCCATTGTCTAATAAGTGGAACATGATGCTTTGGATCCTCATCCTCTCCACTGTGAGCTGCAATAACCCTAGGGTCTGGCTGAATCTGACCAAAATCAATGCCTCTCCCGCAACCCCCATCTAGTCTAGTAATCTCGCCTCCTCTTATAGAGGGTAACCCTCTCGGTGATCTCATCCCTGCCCTGCCAGTATCCCTCCCAATCCATCTTACCTCTCTCCCACCCATAGGAAGTGGTTTCCCAATCCTGCCAACTAGTCCAAAAGGTCCTCCACGGACTCTCAATCAACCTCCTCTTCATCTGGGTCTCCTACTGCCTCCACCACCATCCCCTCCCTCATCTCCATCACCTCCAGTCTTCTGAGAAGCTCTAAGATCTCATGTTCGTCTCGATCTCCTGATAATGGGATCATTTGAATTATCATCCTCATCTCCTGAGTTGGCAGGAGGGTTTGTTGGATTGGTAATATGAGGAAACGGGTGTGCAAGTATGTACTGAGCATAATCTGCAGTAACCCTAGGATCTAGAATATGCAATCTCAAATCATAAGCCACCCTAGGAGTAGCTGGAAACTCTGCATGTGCTATCTCAAAAGACAAAGATGGTTCCCAATCTCACCTATCCCCGTACCATCATGCATATATCGTGACACTAGTAGGCATGAGCTGAATGGTACCAAACTATCTCAGGATGTGACTAATCAACTACCACTCAATAATGTATGGAGTCCGACCAATGAGATATCTACTCTGCATAATAAACGGTAATGTATGTGCATCATCCATCCATGGCTCACAATCAATATAAGGTCTCCAAATAACACTATCTAGTGAATCAAGTACCCAATGCTAATACTCCATCTTACCCAACTTAAGCTGAGTAAGGATACCTGCATATAAATAAACATATGGCTGCCTCTCACCATGGACTCTATGATGAATGGGCCGAGTAATAGCAATGTGCTCCCAGCACCAGATCTGTAAAAATGTACATCCTGCCGATAAACTAGCACTCTCACTGAAAACAACCTGATGAAGATCATGATACAAATGAGCGAGCATACAAACACCCCATGCATATCGAGCTCAATGCTACATCATGCTCTGAATAATCTCACCCCAACCAACAAAAAAACCTCGAGATAACCTATCTGGACAGATGAATCCCTCAATCAAACCTGCAAGAATCATAGGGAGAGTCTCATAATACATAATCATATCCTCCCATTAGATCTCTCCTCTCAAAATGCTCTCATCACCGAATACAACTCTGCAAGCCTCTATCCCTCCACGATCCTGAAAATTGTATTGGACTAACTCACCAGTCACAAGGATGTGGAGAATCTTGTAGACATCCTCAAGCGTCACAATAATCTCACTTGTGGGCAGGTGGAAAGTGTTATGCTCGCTATGCCATCTCTCTGCTAAAGCAGTCAACAATCCCCTATTATGGATAATATTAGACATATATAATAAGTGGCGTAATCCACACGCATCTATATGTCTCACATCAGCCTGTGTAAGCTCTGGCACTAAGTAGCACATAGCCGAGAATTTCTCCTGACACTGGAGAACATCGAATTTCTCCTGTTTACCAAGAGAATTTGATCAATCATCAATCATCTATCTATCTATCAAATAGATCGCTAATCTATCATATCAACAATTGGTACATCTTTTCAAATGAAACAAATCAGTCTATCAAATCAATCTAAACCTAAAATCATGGTTTTCTATCAATCAATGAGTTCAATCAAACTATGTTACGCTCTTCATCAGAAACTGCATTGGTTTCTTAGAGTTAATCTATCAATCTATCCATCACGTACCTATCAATCACAACTGCGCATCACAATGCCTAAATCTAATCATCATAGTGAATTTTAACATGAACAACATCAAACAAATTCATTTGAAACATAAACGCTAGTGTTTTTAACAAAAGATTTATTCTATTAAACACAGGTGCTAAGTCAAACATATGCATGAACCTTTTTCACACAAGCGCTAAACCATGGAACAAAAGCATGAAACAATCAAAACTGCTTCCCTACTCATCATATGCGCAAACACTCAAAGCATAAGCACTGGCAAAGCATATGTGCTAACATACATCACAAATGCGCTAACAAAATGAGCATAAGTGCTAAAATTATTAGACGTGCTAATTTTAAATGAAAAAGCGCTAACAAATAAATCAAAAGCGTTAAAACATAAAGCTGAAAATAAAATAAAATTCAAAAAAAACCTCATACGCGCCGAAAAACATGGAAAATCATACGACAAGTTGCAAAACAACTTGGGATAAGGTACATATTGGATAACCATAGTCAGGAGGTCGTTGATATCATTGAACGTGCTCAAATCGATGGTTCTCGAATAAAATCACCATTTCGCCCCTCACCTAAGACAAATTTCTTCAAAAGCTGACAAGGATGCAAATGAAATTAAAAATTACCTTTGGTTAATTTTATATTTACCATTTCAAAGGGTAATTAATGCTATTAAAATAGGGCAATATTATTTATTTTTCACAAATGAATTTAATTGACAGACTTTTTCAATTATTGTGAGATCAATCGCTTATCCAACTTTTTCAACAATTTTATTATCAATCTCCTGTCTAGTCCAACAATAATAATAATAACTCTAATTGAAATCTCAACCCAAAGTTTGGACATTCATCTGGTAAAGTTACTATTTTCATGGCTAGTGCTCATTTAGTTATCAACCTAGGGACATAGTACTTGAAATGGGTTTGCACTATATATGCACTAAGTTCCTTCAATGGCTATTCTGCATTACTACAACAACTAACATTATGCAAAAAGGAAAGGCAAGAATAGAAATTATGAAAATCTACAGGAAAAACTTATAAAAACAATGTTGGAAAGATCTAATATAAATAATAGAAATTACTCTGTTCTGGCTTCGCTGCAGGAACAGTCAGTGGATTTGTTTCCAATGGCTGCAGAAACAGTCAAGGCAAGAACTTCTACTGCAACTAAAGAAAAACTAAATTCAATGAGCACACACACAGGATCACTCACCAAGTGGCCCCCCTTGGATGAGTGATATCAAGCTTCTAGAAAACTGCCTTCAATGGATCAGAACAACATATCTTTTGTTCCTTGCTTCCTGAAAATGATTACATATTTTTGAAAAGAAACCTAAGAATGCTTATCAAAATTCTCTGCTCTATTCCTTTCTATTCTATCTAACCTCTAAGAAAAAGGAAGAGCTTATTAATAAAGAGAAGATCAACTACAATAGACAACACAAATCATGCCAAGAAGACACGGATGATTGACTAATAAAGAAGATAACTAGAGCTTGGCTACAGGAAATGTGGATCAAAATTGAACCATAGTCTTTGCATGTCGTGGCAATGTTTTGCGAATTCAATGCCCACTAAAGTTAAACTTTAGTAGTGTTGCTTGGCTGCTCTGATGAATACTAAGAGGGGGGGGTGAATTAGTATGCCAAAAATCTCTGTACTTAAACACTTTGCAAGACTAACAGTAAGCCGGTAAACAGTTTAGCAGACAAACTGGTTAACACACATGCAAACCAAATAGAAAATAATGCATTCACCCACAGAAGCACAAACAACATAACACAAGAGATTTTGACGTGGAAACCCAAATGGGAAAAACCACAGTGAGATGGAACTCACAAGTAACTATCTGCAAAATAGAAACCAGACTCGTTAAGGTCAGACCGGTTAAGGTCTTACAATGTTCTTTACCAGAACAGATCCTGTTAGGAATCTCAATCTCTATTAGGAGATAAGTCTGATTAAAGACTACCTTGCTAGAGGATTTTAGATCCACAGATGTGAATCACCTTGTTAGAGGATTTACAAGAGGCTTTTGGGCCTACCCGGTTAAGGGCTATAGACTTGTCGAAGATGTGAGTAATCAACAAGTGAGTAATCTAGCAAATAGCACAGATTGCTTGGTTAAATCCTTGATAGCTCGTTCCTAATGCATTCCAGCATTACTTCAGTCTTCTACACATTCATACTCTCTCTAACTCCTCAACCACCTTAAACCCTAGCAACAACATCAACAACACAAAACCCTAGACATGATGTCCTTATAAAGGAATTTGATTTCATGTCGGTCCAATAGGATTACAATACAATTTTCTAGGTTCAATGCATCTAGACGTATCTAGTAATATGACACAAAAAGCACCGTTAAAGTGTCGGCACCGTCAAACAATCGGTGGATGGTAACTCATCACAAAATGCCAGTTGGTAACTCATCACAAAGTATTACCAGTTCATACAAAATACCGGTTCAAGCAAAATGCCGGTTGCCGGTTTGACAAAATGAAGACTGGGAAATATGTGTTCTGTCGCTTTGATCCTTTGTGTCACTTGAGATCCTCGAACCGCTTGGGGTCAACATACCACTTCAAACCAGTAAGCACATTTTGCAAAACACATGCATCATACCGGTTGGAACATGTACCGGTTGAGCTTTAACTAATACATACAAAAATGATCTCAATGTAAGTGTGTGTCCATCAATGACAATCACAACATAATCATCAAAAATGCCAACAATCTCCCCCTTTGGCATTGATGGCAACACTTAGGAAATTTTGACATCTAAGTGTTTTACAACAAAAATATGCCTGAATCAAAATGACTCCCCCTAAGCATATACACTACCCCTTTAGTTAACAACATGATGCATGACTATTTCCATACAAAGATAGACAATAAGATATTCAGAGCATATACCAAAATTTAAATACCTGAATACTTCTCCCCCTTTGCCAACAATGACAAAGTATAGCTGAACAACCCCTATTTTCATTTGGTATAAAAATAATAAGAGTTTATGACAATAAGGAATAAAACTTGTCAAAAACAGATTTAAAGTCCTACAAAAATTGTTTCATAGATAAAGACCAGGACTCAAGTAGGGAGGTTGCTACTTCTTTCTCTGTCTGCATTTGGGAGACCTTCTCTTCCATGGCGTCTAATGTGCTCATCTCTTGAGTCACCGTTAAGACATCGAGATTTAGATAGCACTTCTGAAGTATTTGCAGGCGTGGGAGTAGAACTAGTTGTAGCTCCTACAAATCTCGTGACCGGTTACTAATCTCAAGCTCTATTCTTGTAGACTGGATATGAAACCGTTGAATGGTTTGTCCATAAACTGTGAAAGAGTCATATGGCAGCTTGAAGGTGCTCATGTATGACTGTAAGTCTGTTTGTAGCTTTTTCTTCTGAACAAGCACATCATCATAGAAGAGATGGGGTTGGCAAATCTTACTTAGTAGTAGATTCCCCTCATCCAGAGCATTCCTTATATCCTTTTGTGCTTTTTGTAGTTCAGACCGAAGCTCATTAAGCTTCTTCACCAGGGCAATGTTGAGAGCCTTTTGATGCTCTTTCTTGGCATTTGCCTCTGCTACCTCCTCTAGGCTCTGCACTTGATCATCCACTACGATACATAAGAGCTTCAATTGGGCCAATAATGAGTCAGTGCTAGGGAGGTTTGTTCCGGGTAGCAAACCAGTAAGAGTGTCCACTGCAGCTTGGATCACATCTTGGTCCTTTTTCCTCCATATCACTTCAAGGCGTTCTTGAGAAACCTTGATGCTTTGTAGTAGCTCCATTTCACTTATAGACTGGAGGTCAATGGGACTGGTGAGGTCAGCCGGTTTGGCTTGACTACCGGTTGCCTTGGGAATCTCCATCTATGTGCTCTTTGCCGCTTCTGCTTCCTTGCACTCCTCTACCTTCTTCTTCTCTTCTTCTTTTCTCTTTTCCTCTTCCTTATCCTCATCTACCTTCTTCTTCTCTGCTTCCTTCCTCTTCTCCTCTACCTTATATTCCTCTTCCTTCTTCTTTTCTACTTCCTTTTGCTTCTCTTCTTCCTTTCTCTTCTTTTCATCCTCTTCCTCTTTCTTCTTCCTTGCATCTTCTTGTTTCTTTTTCTCTTCATTCTCTTCTTTTCTTTTCTCCTCCTCTTCTTTTCTCTCTTCTTCATGTTTCCATTGCTCCTCATCTTTTCCTTCTTCTTCTTCTCCTCTTAATCCTTCTTCTTCTTCTCCTCTTCATCCTTCTTCTTCTTCTCCTCTTCTTTCTTTGCTTCCTCCTTTTTGTCCTCAGTTTCCTTTTGCTTTACTTCCTGTTCTGCCTGCTTCTCTTGTCCTGTTGCTTCTGATGGTGTACCCTGAGAAACATCCTCTCCATCTAGAGCATCAACATCAATAGTGTCGATAGGTTCAACAACCGGATTTCCTTCATCATCAAACACTTCATTCGGTTTAGATATAGCCAGTTCTTGCTTAGCCTTCTTGTTGGCTAGTCGTGCTTTGTGCATGTGAACCGCTGTTGTCATAAGCAAATGAGTGTCTTTTTCAACATCATCAATTCTTCCTTCCAATAACCAGAGTCTTCTTCTTCTGGTGAAGAAGATTCCTTTATTTTGATTGATGACATCAAACAGGTCGGGAAAGTGTTGAGCAAAAACTTTCTCCTTAATTTCCTACTCCTTCTCTATGGCAATGCGCCATTTATTGTCTAAGGACTGATACAAAGAATCCGGTGTCTCGGATCTAATTTCTGAAGACGACCGGTCATTAGCACATAAATACCTTATAACTTCTTTCTCTACTTCTTCCTGTTCTTCATCATTAAAATCATCAAAATGATCTACCAAATCATTTAACAATTTTCTCCTAATATTCTTAATTGTTCTTTGACAATGTGTCAAAGGTTTGTAGGAAGAATTGTCAATATTTATCGGTGTAGATGATGCCAGTTCATTCTTTGTCTTTTTCTTTGCTTGCCTAGTCTTCTTAGGCTTTTCCTCAAACACAGTTTCTTCTGAGTCAGGTGAATTGTTCTTAGTTTTCCTCTTCCTCTCAAAGACTTTTGTAGGTGCCGCTTCTGGTTTCTTCTTAGCAGGTGACTGCTTGGTCACTTTAGGACTAGATGGAGTAACTAGTGCCGATGTTGAAGGCATTGCCTTTCCTTTTTTTGCTCAGGGTTCTTCGCTCGGTGTTACCCTTTCCAGATAGGTGCTGGTTCTCTTTGCCTTAGGATCAAGAGGCGAGGCAAGTAGGGTAGAAGCATACCCATCCAGCATATTGTACATTACCCCATAGCCCATAGGCTCTACTTCCTCTTGTCTGGGCTCGACAGCCTCCATTATGTACACATCAATTCCGATGGTGAAACATATGTCCTCCTGATACTTCTTGACTATGTCACTGGATATCCTTATCCTTTGGCTCATCTTACGCCTGAACTCATCAAAGTACTTGTTTAGAACATCAGGGTAGCCGGTTTCGACTGCTTGCAGACTTTCTTTGATCTGCTTGGTAATCGGTTGGTCCGCAGACCACTGAATTTCTCCCACTCCTGGGAAGTAACCTTGGAAATAAAAGAATAACCCGACCAGTAGCTGACCAAACTTGAACTTTAATGCATTATCTTGTTTGATTGATTTCAAATTCAACAGGAGTTGCCTTTGCATACCGATGCAGAGGTCAAATGATGCATCTTCCTTGATCATTCGGTAAGCGACATTTACCACTACAACAGATACAAAGTTGATTCTATTGGCAGAGAATGTCTGGTATCCAATCACCATACATGCATATTTCACGAGGTCATCCTTGATGGAATTAACAGTCATTCCTCGTGAGTCGCTCACTGAACTGGTGAGCTTGGACATTTCCGTCTTGCTAACCTTCCTTAGGGCTGGCACTTCCCCTGTATTGCAGAAATCGGTGACGACATGAATAGCTTGTGGAGTGATATCATGTGTTCTCTCCAGGTACATCTTGTCACCATGAACTCTGCTCAGAATGATTCTAATGTGATCATCTGTGAAATCCTCCAAGAAGTAAACTGCATTGTGAAGTTTCTTCTTCTCCAAAATGCTATACTCTGGTTTGATCTTTTTGTCCTTCCCACAGAATAGACCTAGCTGCGAATGGATCACAAGAGACCCTGGTCTTCGATCTTGCAGTCCATATAATCTGAAATCCCTTCTTCTAGTATAACCCTAGCTGGTACTTGTGACAAAGCATTATATTTTGATTTTCTTTGAATGAAGTCTATAGAATCAACAGTTGCACTAGAACTATCATGCGATGCAGAAGCCATGACAAAATAGAAAGCTCAAGAAATACCTTTCGAGAATCGAGAATTTAGGGCTTTGCAAATTTCACTTTGCCTTTCACTTCATCGGTTGCTGAATCACCGGTTTGAGTTCTTCTTTTGACCGTTTGATATTTGCTTCTGAATCTCCTTCAAGGTTTCTAAAATTTCTCTGAATCGCTGCACAAATCTCTTTTTCATCGCTCTGCACTTGAAAACCTTCTTCGCTTTGAAAAAATGATAGTGAGAAATGATTTGAAAATTCCTTTTAAACATATTCCTCACCTATCGTAATTAATGCTCCACCATTAGGGCGTAAACCCTAATTTGCCTTTCACCGTTTTTGGTCTTCTGCCAAATGATAGGTATCGCATATCAGTTAAGGTCTTTTATCGGTGTAAACTGGGGGTTCGAAACATCTTTCCATTTGCTCCCCCTAAGCTTTTCTGATGCTTAGTTTGCCGGTTCCGATATTTCCACACTAGGTGCAGAAACTGGTTCTTCTTGTAACACCGCTGGTTTCTTCTTCCAGGTTTTGTTCATATCTGCTTGAATAGTGTCAATATCAATCTTTCCTTCCTGAGTGACTGGTATATCATCTGATATGTTCTTTCTTGATCTGCAGAATCTGGCAATGTGACCCGATTTGTTGCAGTGATAGAAGACCATTCCAGGTGCTCTCCAAGGTCCATTGTTCATATTGTCATTCCTCCTCTTGCATGTTGCAGCAGTGTGACCATGATTATGACAGATCAAACAGTCTTCTCTCCATCTGGTTGCCGCTTGATAGCCACCGCTTCTTGACTGATGATTGAAGGCATTAAACCGGTTGTGATTCTGGTTCACAAAAGGTTCAGGACCTACTCCTTGAGTCCTATGAGAATATCTACTAGTGTTGTTCATAACTGACTTGCATTCAGATGCTCTATGCCCAAACTTGTTGCATGCATAGCAATTACCATTGAATTTATAGGATCTAGGCTTATCATTTAGGAAATAAGGAAAATTATTGTAAGCCTTACTCCTACACACATTTGCAGTATGTCCTTCTTTAAGACAGTTAAAGCAAACAGGTTTAAACTTTTGCTTACCTTTATCCTTTGATGCCTGTTGTTTCTTTGATACTCTAGCACTTGTACCAGAGGTCTCACCTTCCTCATGATCGGAATAACCAAGTCCATCAGTATTCTTGACAGGTTTGGCAGATTCAAGCTTTTGTTCTAGCTTGACAGTACTCTGGATTTCTCTTTGGCTTTTCGCAAGGTTTTGGGCAAACGATGGTTGGTGGAAAATGCAGGTTGTTTTCTTGTTGAGGTTGCATCTCATTTTTTCACTATCTGTATGGAATTGCTCTTGGATTATTCTATGGTCAGGGAACTTTTTGATGCATACTTCCATCCCTATTTCTATACTGTTGCTGATTTGGATAGTGCATTGTCTCTCTATCATTTTGAATTTGACGATTTTGATTATGGTGGTTTCCTACCTCGTTCTCAATTACTATCTTCTAGCTGGCATGGGGAACTTCTTTCAATTATAAGGAATGACTTGATTTCTAACCTTTATGATGATACTTTGTTTGCCTTGGTAGCTTTGTTAGATCATCTCTCGCTAGATTGGTTGGCGGCACTTGTCAATGTATTTTCAGGTATTCACTTTCTCTTGGACTAGATGAAAGCAGTAATGTCTTCGCCAACTTCAGCTTTGCCTCTTTAGATGGTGCCTCTTGCAGCTCTCAATGTTGATGTTATCCCCCCTTCTTCTCCTCCGTTGGAAAGTACTGTCTCATGGTTTCTGCATTCTTAATGTAATTCTCCCAGTCAGAGAAATTTTGTACTCATTATAGGGGGCTGAGTTTTTGGTTGCCCATTATGCCAATTGTGTAATCTTGGGTGGGCCTCTTATCAAGTTTTTATGTATGAGCAAGACTGGAGGTTTTCTTTACCTGGTTCTTTCCTACCGGTGCTCTTTGAATCAAGTTGTAATATATATATATAAAATTTAGTGGTTCGCCACTTTCATAAAAAAAAAAAAAAAAAAAAAATATAATGTCTATATCTTTTTCTTATATCACAAATATGCATTTATTACAATATGACAAAGTTTTATATCACAATCATGTATTTATTGCAGATCATATAGTCAAAACTTATTTGAAAGTAATATTTGTCATCAATATATATTTCATTGAATGTGTAAATGAAAAACAATTGAAGACAAACTCTAAACTCAAAGAAATGACTGAGAATAGACAGGGTAGAAAGAAAGAAACCCAAATACTATTGCTACTTGTCAATTACATTTCGAACCCAAATTTCAAACATTAAAAAATAGTCTAAAACACATCATGTGTTCCAATAAAACTTAAGTCATTTTTTCCACTAGATTGCAAAGAAGACATGAAATTCCAAGAAGTTAGCTGGGAGATGAGTGAGATAGATGCACTGAATGGAATCAACTTTCTATCTCCATCCAAACCTAATTACACGTAATTTACATTACTCAAATGAAATGTGTTTATTTAGTTCGACAAATATACATGAAATTCCAAGGAGATGAGTGATGTGTTTATTTAGTTCGACAAATATACATGAAATTCCAAGGAGATGAGTGAGACAGATACAACATGCACGGAATGGATTCAACTTTCTATCTCCATCCAAATCTAATTTCTTTTTCTTTCTCCACTTTAAACGTGGGATTTACAATAAAAAGCAGCTTGCAAGCAACTTGTGCGCAATCATTATCAAGCAAAGGCAAAATGGTAGCGATTGAATGAAAGTGGTGGGAACACGGTAAGCAATTGAGGTAAGAAGAAGAAGCACAGAAGGGGTGGATGATTATAAGCAATGTAACCACACAATAAAATCTTTAACAATAGGTAATCTGTCGCTTTCAGACGTGATATGTTGATTGTCTAGTAATACTCGCTGGCTGGTCGTCGACGTTAGGGTTTAGAAAGCCTAGAAAACGAATCTTAGAAGCCAACTGGATAATATTTCTATGAATGCAAATATATATTGCGCATGAAGTTGTATTTTGAGGTGGTATTTTTGGAGGGAACGGTTTAAATTACACACATTAAATTTATATTTCTAGGTTTAAAAGCATTAAATATTCAGAGTTGACTGATATTTTTTAGGCTTAATATGTTGCTTAATGTATGTTGTCACACTAAGAATACGCTTTTAGACTTAAAAGTGTTAAACACTCAGAGTTGATTAACATCCTCTAGAATTAATATGTTACTTAGTGTGTGTGGTTTAAGGCTGGCCAAAAAATTAAGGCAAATAAAAAGATTAAAACCAACTACAAACACACAAATTCTTTCCTATTTTTCAAAAAGGTTTAAAAAAAATATGTGATGAAGAATCATGTCTACCACACCATTCTAACTACATGCGTATTAATGTCCAAGGCATACAGGAGCTATTTCTATTTGGGAGGAACACATTTTGTATGACTTGGACATTGATATGGATGTACTTAGAATGTTGTGGTAGACATGATTCTTCATCACATGTTTTTAAAAATCTTTTTAAGAAATAGGAAAGAATTTGTGTGTTTGTGGTTGGTTTTTAACTTTTTATTTGTCTTAATTTTTTTGAGTTCTGTGATTGAAGCGCATTTCGATTAACAAATATCAATTTTTGTTGTCTTGTTTTAGAAATTTCTCTTGTTCATTTCTCAACCTCTCATTAAGAATCAAAATGGAAAAGAGTGTGATTATTTGTTGCGATCTTGGTCTTGATAGACAAAGCCTTTCTAATATTTGGGAAATGTTGGGTGATCATAATCCTCCACTTCTATTGTTTTATTACTTGTCAAATTAGGTATCCTTGTTTCTTGTTTATCTATTTCAATTTATCATTTAAGGGTTGGCCTTGCTTGAATAACAAGAAGTTTTTTTTTTTTAAATTCTCCTTTTTTGGCTATATGCCTCATTCACACTTGTTAACAATTGAATTCTTAAAAGTGTTGAAACATCAAAATTGATTTTTTGAAACAAACTTTGTTATTATATTATATATATCTTTAATTATGTACAATTAACATGATTAAATATTGAATAATCTCTTCTTTATTTAAAATTAATTTGTAACTTAAAAATTTATAGTTTAGAAACAAATAAACTATGTTTAAATTGAGTTTATTTTGAAGAATGAAAAAATGGATTACATATTGGTGAAAGTATAGTAATTGATGACATCAAGGGAATCTATTATTTCTTATGAATATGACTAAATGGTTTAATAGATATCATAATATATAAAAAAAATTCTTCTTGGAGATGGCATCAAAATTGACTACATAAAAGTAGAATATGAAATTATTGCTAAATTTTAATTTTAATAGAATATACTTATAGGAACCCTTTGATACAATGATAATTTAAGGCTCAAGGAGCTATGATGGCAAGTTGGATGGCAACGTCTTGGCTTTTGAGTGACTACACAGGCTAGGAAAAACCCTAGCCATGTTCATCCTTTTTTGGTAGTGATTGTCTGCATGCAAATGTCATGGCACCTTTGAACAAACTTACAACTAGTGAAGGTTTTTCATTTTTGAAGGGTTTTATGATAATTAAGAAAGTGAACAAATATTTGGAGAGATGTCAGGTCCGTTTGGTCTTGGTAATTTATTCAAAGATATTCTTGGAGGATGTTACATACTTGTGCAATCATGGTTTAATTTACAATTTTATGGGGCTTTATCTTTCTTTACCAATGTTGGAGTGTTGGTCTCATATATTTTGAACCCTAAAGGTGATATGGAGATAGTGATGGCTGCCAACAATTACTTTTTGGTTGTGTTTTTGTACATGGAAGATAGCCAATAGATAGAAATAAGGCTTTTGAAGGTGATCCTTATTTTTATAATTAGGTTGGTCATTTCATTAAACCTTGGAACGTGGGGTTCAATTCTGATAAGGGGCTTCCCTCAAGGGTCCTTGTCTAGGTTCATCTTCCAAGGCTTCCTCTTGAGTTCTGAAGATGCGACATTCTACATTTGGTTGCTCTTCTACTTGGCAAACTAGTTGGTTCTTCTCAACAAACTTTGGATAGGAAGGAAATTTCTTATGCTCATATTTGTGTTGAAGTTTATTTGAATAATCCTTTGTCAAATTGTGTATAAATATTCTTTGGATCCTCTTCTTGGATTCAACAACTAGACTATGAAACCTTCCTTTTAGATGTTGTATCCACCATGAGTATGGGCATCAAAGTTCCCTTAATTTAATCTGACAAACTATTGCAACTAATTCTCCTTCCAAATCTACTCCTATAACTGATAAAGGAAAGTTTTGTGTGTTAGATGGGGCTTCATATAAAGGGATTTATTCTTATTAAGCCTCACAATAAGGGGAGATGATAGAAAAGAACCTTCAAGGATAGAAAAAATGATAGGATCTTTAATTAGTTTGATGCTTTGGAGGACATCATTTAGGAAGAGTATATTATAGTTGAGATTCCCTCTCATGCTCGATCACTGGGAGTGTTTTTTCAAAATAAAGAGACAATGAGAATCAAAACTTTTCTTTGGTTGACTTGCAGGATAGTCGAATGGATACATAGTTTCCGTCATGAGCTTTGAATTTGTTAGAATCAAGTGGGTCTATTGTTTTCATTGAGTTTGAAACCTTGGCAATTTTGGATTCTCTTCAATTAAGAGAGCCTTTGAATTATGGTGAAAAAGTGAGCCTTTACCTGCCTTTGGGCTTGCAACAAAAGTCCCATAAAAAGGGGCCTCCAAGGAAATCCTCTAAGGTGGGACATAAGAAGTACTAGGAGAAGGTTAAGTTAATTGGTGAGATGTTAGTGGAATCAGGGCCAATGAAGACCATATACTCTTATTTGTCTAAATCTCATAAATTATTGTCATTTCATGGAATGTTAGAGATATAAATAATATCCCTAGACAAAAATATATTCATGAGCTGAATGGTACTCATTCTCCTAATATTGTTTGTATTTAGGAAACTAAATCGATAGTAGATGGTACGTTGAATAGAGCTTCTAGAATTTGGTCCCATGGTTTTTGTTAGTGTGTCAAGGCTCATGGTAACTCTGGTGGCGTGGCTTGTTTTTGGGATCCAAGGAAGGTGGTCCCTTTTTAATGGATTTTGAGTCACTCCTCGATTTCAATGGTGGCTTCTAGTCTGGATTTTGGTGAAATTTGTCTTTTCACTAATGCTTATGCTCCTACTAATATTGTTGGCAAATCAAATCTTTGGTCTCATGTTAGATATGTTTGATCCCTTACTCCCCTTCTCCCTTGGATTGAAGTAAGTGACTTTAATGATGTTTCTATCTTGGAAGAAAAAAGAGGGGGGCATAGTTAGACTTGATCCTTCTACTAACATCCTAAGGGACAATATGGATCTCTTGAATTTAATTGATGTGAAGCCAAATAATGGAACCTTCTCTTGGAACAATAGAAGAAATGGAGAAAATGATATCTCTAAAAGGCTTGATAGGTTCTTGGTCTCTTATTATCGGATTCTAGGAATAGGTGAACTACCAGGTCAAAGATCTTGGATTGGAGAGGTTTTGCTCATTGGTCAATCGAATTCCAAGCTGTCTCTTTTAGAGCTTTCAAATGAACAACTCTTTTAACTTTCAACTAATGAGGTTATGTGACCATTCTCTCTTTAGGACTTAATGATGGAATGGTAGCATATAGGGTGGCCTTCTTATGGTAGGGCTATATTCCCTTTGTTAAAATATTGCCATATGTGAAATATAAGCTCAAGAAGTGGGATGGGTAATGTTTTAGCAACCTTCACTTCAATAATATGATTTCTCAAATTCATTTGGATAGTATCACTTGTCAGATTTAGGATCAAGACCTAACTTGATATTTGAGGAAGGAGAATGCAATAGTGGCTAAGAAGCTAGAGGAATAAGAATTTCGTGAGGAAATGTTTTGGAAGGATAATTCATTGATTTCTTGGCTTGAGGAAGGAGACAAGAATATTGTATTTTTCAATAACTTTATTAAAGCTAGAAGAATTGGGAATCTTAATGCTTCTCTTGTGTCCTTGAATGGGGTTCAAATTTCCTCTCTAGGATAGATTTCTTGAGAGGCCTCTTAATTTTTGTTTTATTTGTTTACTAAGGAATCTCTCCCTACAAGTAATGATATAAAATCTATTATTGACTGTATCCCCTCTTTAGTTTCAAATGAGATGAATGTGGTTCTCGTCCAACACATCTTGTTGTAGGAATTGGAGGAGCTTGTGTTTCAAATGAAAAAAGGTAAAGCCCTAGACCTAGATGGATTTTCTATTGATTTTTTTAGGAGTTTTAGGAGATTGTTAAGTTGGATCTTTTAGAAGTGGTACATGATTCACAAAAAAATAAACAAATGTTAACATCCATGAAATCTAGTTTTTTGGCTCTTGTTCTTAAAGGGGAAAGGGCTAATTGTTTGAACCATTTTAGACCCATTTCTCTTTGCAATGTGGTATATAAAATCATCACTTTGTTTATTGATAAAAGACACAAACTTTGGATCAATTCTTTTATATCTTAAGAGGGGTGAATTTTTTGTTGGTAGACAAATTATTGATGGGAGAGTGATTGCTTTTGATTGCATCCATTCTATGGTGTTCTCTAAGGAGAAAGCCATGTTCATCAAACTTGATATGACCGAATCTTATGATAGGGTCAAATGGACATTCTTATAGAAAATTCTTCTAGCTTTTGGTTTTGATGGTGATTGGGTTAATCGGATCATGAGTAGTGTAACTTCCTCTTCCTTTTTGGTTCCTATTAATAGGAACAAGATTACAATTTTTTTTAAGGCTTACTTCTTAGGGAAGCACACTACTCCTTGAAGGACTTGATGAAGAGGTTTACTATGTCAGAGCAAGATACAAGGACCTATTGAAGAGACTCACTATGCCTCTAGAAATCTCCTAAGAATGTAGTTATGCTTGCCTCACTGCCTTAAGAAACCATTAAGAAATTTATCTCTAAAAATTCCACCACCCACTTTTGCTAGACCATTCTTCACATTTCACCATTTTCTCCTTTGTAATTGACATGATCTTCTAAATATATCCTCTACAAGGAAAGAAAACATAAAATTAGGCTAGCCAAAATAGGAGACAAGCAATGACCCCAACAAGTCAACCTCAAAAAATATTACAGTGAAAGAACTCTAAAATAGGAGATAGAATGGACCTAAACTAACTTATTACATCTTTCTATGTAGTCCCAAATATGAAACATACTAGTGCACATCTTCTCAAGTCAACAACAAGGTAGCATATAGATGAAATGTGTCTAGCATTTTGCGAGTTGGTTCAAAAACACAAATTCCAAATGAATTTTCATAGTGTGGCTCATATCTAGGCATATTATAACTCTAAGACAACTCATCAAAACCTCAAATGCTGATAAAAAATCCAAAATTCATAGTGCAATAAAGAGAATAGGCCCTATTCATCGGACAACCACAAATCACCCTGAAAACCAACTCCATACAATATGTGGAACCAAAAAGATCAACTACTATCATGAAAACCAGATAGAGATATTCCATGAACACTCAAAAATATTCCCATACACTTCTTTCACACTATCATGCCAAAACAAGTTGTCACAACCAAACAAATAAGTAGTTATTTATACCTAAAAGGCGAGAAAACACAATCATGAGATAGAACATCATGAAACATACTTGTGGTACACTTCATCACCTATAATTTGAATCAAGACATTACATAGATAATATAATCTTTTCCACCAAGTCACAAGAGTATAAATAACAATGTAGAGAAATTCAAAGCATTTCCTAGTCCAACCTTGACAAACAACCGAACTATCAACATATGACATTTAGCAAAAACATTTGTGACAACACCAAAGAGAAAAAAATATGGGTGTGTAATGTCCACAACACATACAATCTAAATAAAAAACCACAAGACCATATCTTTAAGCATGGAGGAATGCAAAGAATTCTTCTAGAGAATATTCGAACCAACTTTCTATATATTCACACTTCACCAATCTAGGGAGACTAGAACATCCATGTAGCACAATTTGTTGACTCAAGAGCAATAAGAGAGATATAATAACAACTTGTAGCATGCAAAATAACATTAGTATCACAATTCTTCTAATCCTTCTCATAATATGATATCATCGCTTTTGATAACAAACAAGGCATGACATCCAATCATGAAGTTTTGTAACATAGCATGCATCATCATCATCATCATACAAGAACTAGCATCAATGACATCAAAAAACACTGAGTGTAAATGTCAACACCATAAACTTCATCATAGCTCAACAAAATCTCTACACACATGAGATATTATTTACAACACAATACTGAGGGTTGACATCAATGACAACACAATATGTTGATACCATGTATGCAACAATCTTCAACATTACACATTAATATTTCCACAACTAAGCAATCATTAGGCTAGACACAAATATAAACAAAAGTAAAGAAAATTGCCCCACTCTATTGGTACTAGATAGTAGAATAGGGTAATGTAGTTATCTTTGTTGGTATTATGGATATGTCGCATTGGTTTTTTCATTGATGTCAACACTTGTCAAACACTTGAGAAAACTTGGAGATCTTTGGTTATGTTCACCGGCATGTTCAGTGACTTATGCACAGTCACTGGTATCTGGTTCACCGGCAGGTTATATTGTTCACCGACACTGAGGATGATCAGTTATCATCTAGAGATTACTTGGTTATGTCGAAGACATTGTTTGATCACTTGGTTTTGGTGATTTGGTCATTGATTCAATTGGGTTTTCATATTTGCTATTACTAGCAAATAGGTCTAGGTTATGGACCAGCAAGCATTATCTATTCCAGATCAGCATGACACGTTATGGAGATGATTTATTATTGTTGTAAATGCATTGAGCCGACATCATACATTGCATATTGACTCATTTGTAATTGGTTTAATTGTTTAATATCTTAGTGAGCTGACCTACACATTTGGTCTTAGGTTTTGGTATATATGTAAGATCTCATTTGTGAGATTATGTAAAAGTAGTAGAGGAGCGTGAAAAAGGATTGTAATAAAGTATATGCGAGTATAAGCAGAGCTATACACACATACATCATTTTAAGATTCAAGGAGGATTTTGGAGAAGGCAAATCAGAGCTTAACCGGTACTGAATCAACATATGAAGATGTTATTTTGAGCAGTACATTATCATTGGATTTAACCATCCAATTGTAGTCAGTGCGACTCCCATTTTGTGATTGAGCAGTGAGCTCTAGGCAGTTGGCCTTTTTGCATGTGCAGATCCCATTTGTACACACATTCTATCTACAGTAGTATCATCTGATTGTGGGTACAGTTTCCCATCGTGGTTTTTCCCCTTACAGGGTTTCCACATACAAATAACTGTGTTATGTGTTGTGTATGTTATTTGTCTTTTTGTTTCATGCATTAAACTTTACCGGTATTGCCATTAACTGTTAAACTATCTATCGACATTAAAGTTTGGTTTACCGATATTATGCAGTAAGTTTGGTTAAGTTAGTTTTGGTTTGAAATTAATAGGCAACTGATTCACCCCCCCTCTTAGTTGCCTTCGGGACCTAACAATTGGTATTAGAGCATAGTCCTCTTTTTGCAGAAGTTTAACAACTTGAGGAGATCCTATGTCTACTAACTATTTCAGGAAGGATAGTCTGAAGCTTGATGGAACCAACTATGGTATATGGAAGATCAGAATGGAGACACATCTGAATTGCATTGGAAAGGATATATGGGATGTTACAAAGAATGGCTATGTTGTTCCCACTCAAGGTCAACTTAACCCACCAACCTTGGCTAAAGATGAAGAAAATGATTGCAAAGCAAGAGAAACACTTTTGAGTGCATTGTCAGATCAACAAATCATGGGATTATCAGATAGATCTACTGCTAAAGCTATTTGGGATAAATTCAAGAAATTGAATGAAGGTGATACCACAGTCAAAATTGCAAAACTGGAATGCTTCCGGGTTGGGTATGAAAATCTGAAAATGGAAGAAGATGAAAGGATTTCTGCTTTTATGGAAAGAGTTAATGAAATTGTTTTGGGTATACAATGTTGTGGAGGATCCTTAAGTGAAGATGAAATTGTTTCTAAAGTTTTAAAGATTTGCCACTGACATACAAAATGAAAGTAACTGATATTAATGAATTAAGAACAATGCCTAATGCATCAGTATCTAGAGATACTTTGGTTGGAAAACTTTCAGCTTTTTAACTTGA
Source organism: Cryptomeria japonica (assembly GCF_030272615.1). Lineage (NCBI taxonomy): Eukaryota > Viridiplantae > Streptophyta > Pinopsida > Cupressales > Cupressaceae > Cryptomeria > Cryptomeria japonica. The sequence goes on along the minus strand of NC_081408.1, from coordinate 520,513,746 downwards.
GGAATTTGGTCCTATTGATAAAATTAAGACAGATTTGGCTTTCAAAGCTTCATCATCTGCATCATCAACATCATCATCTGAAAAATTTGATTGGAAAACACTCTATGATTTGAAGCATAATCTTTTGAGTACTGGTCAATTAGTTGAAAAATGATTTCAATTACAAATCAAGAATGGTAAATGCAAAATCATGAATAGAACTGGTTTGGAAATTGCAACCGGTAATCAAACTAGAGGTAATATCTTTCATTTGAATAACAATGAGAAGACATGTTTGATTGCACATATTGATGAAAGTTGGCTATGGCATAAGAGACTGTGTCATGTAAATTTTGATTGCATTGTGAAGATCAGTACAACTAAGGCAGTAAGAGATTTACCTAAGATTGTTAAACCTCACAATCCGGTATGTAATGAATGTCAATTTGGAAAGCAAGTTAGAACAACTTTCAAGAGTATTCCAAAAAAATCCAATAATGTTCTTGACTTGATTCATACTGATTTATGTGATCCAACAAGAACTAGAATTTTACAAGGAGATAGATATTTTATGCTAATCATTGATGATTATTCTAGAATGTGTTGGGTTACTTTTCTCAGGGAGAAATCAGAAGCTTTTGGGAAATTCAAACTATTCAAGGTCATGGTAGAGAATGAAACTGGTAAGAAAATCAAATACTTGAGATCAGATCAAGGAAGTGAATTCACATCTAAGGAATTTAATACATTTTATGAAGTGAATGGAATCAGAAGACAATTACAAGCACCTTAGGCACCCCAGCAAAATGGATTTTTGGAAAGGAAGAACATAACTATTTTGGATGCAGCTAGAAGCATGATATCAGTAGCAAACCCACCTCATGTATATTGGAGAGAAGAAGTCAATACAACTATTTATACATTCAACAAAGTTCACATCAAAGGTGAAACCGGTAAGACTCCTCATGAACTATGGTTTGGTAATACTCCTACTCTTAAACATTTTAGAATATTTGGAAACAAATATTATATTAGAAGATATGAGTATATTGGAAAATTTGATCCTATAAGTGATGAAGGAATATTTCTTGGTTATTCATCTAAGAGCAAGGCATATAGATGTTTTAATTAGAGAGTGTAGAAAATCATTGAAAGTACAAATGTGAAGATTGATGAATGGTTTAGAAGGTCTATAGACTCTGAGCCGACAGTTGAGATAATCATAAATGAACCTACTATGAATACAATGGTACAAAATATTGATCCAGTCACACCGGCATCATCTGAGAATTCCACAGTGACTGAAGAACAACAACAAGTGAAAACACCCAGATATGTAAGATTGAATCACTCTGAAAGTAAGATAATTGGGAATAAGTATCAAGGAGTTATGACTAGAGGAAGACTGGCAAATGAAGAGGTATGTCTAATTTCTCAATTTGAACCAACAACTATTAATGAGACATGTGAAGATAAACATTGGATTAAGGCTATGGAAGATGAATTGTAACAAATTGAAAAGAATAACACATGGACATTGGGTCCCCGAACTAAAAGCAAAAATGTAATTGGAACTAAATGGGTATTCAGAAATAAACTTAATGAAGATGGTAAGGTAATCATAAACAAAGCAAGATTAGTGTGTAAGGGATATTCACAGAAAGAAGGAATTGATTATAATGAAACCTTTGTACCGGTAGCTAGAATTGAGGCAGTCAGATTATTCTTGGCTTTTGCAGCACACAAGAACTATAAAGTATATCAAATGGATGTTAAATGTGCATTTTTTAATGGAGATCTTGAAGAGGAAGTTTACATTGAAAAACCTGATGGATTTTCTTTGACAAATGACAAAGATATGGTTTGCAGGTTAAGGAAAGCTTTATATGGATTGAAGCAAGCTCCTAGAGCTTGGTATGCTAGATTGGACAAATATCTTTTGAATTTTGGTTACACTAAAGGTAATGCTGATAGCAACTTATATTACAAAGTGACTAATGATGACATCTTGGTTATTGAAGTTTTTGTTGATGATATAATTTTTGGAGGAGAAGATGGATTGTGTAAAGACTTTTCTAATAAGATGCAGGAAGAATTTGAAATGTCTATGATTGGAGATAAAATTATTCTTAGGATTGCAAATTTCATAGACTGATAAAGGTATATTCATAAATCAATCAAAGTACTTGAAGGAACTACTTAAGAAATTTGGCATGGAGAACTCTAAACCGGTAAGTACACCTATGACTACAACTGATAAACTGTCATTGAAGGATGAATCAACACCTATTAATCCGACAAGATACAAATCTATGATAAGAGGTTTACTGTATTTGACACAAACAAGACCTGATATTATGAATGTAGTATGTATTGTTTCAAGATTTCAGAGTAATCCTAAGGAAAATCATGAATCAACAGTAAAAAGGATTTTCCGGCATCTACAAGGCACAACAAATCTTGGTTTATGGTATCCTAAAGATGAAAATTTTGATTTATGTGCATGCACAGATGCAAATTGGGCAAGAGATGTAGATGACAGAAAAAGAACCACTGGCAGAGCATTTTTTCTTGGTAGCAGACTAATTTCATGGTTGAGCAAGAAACGAAGTTGTACATCACTATCAATAACAGAATCAGAATATGTTGCAACAACAACTAATTGTACACAGGTATTATGGATTAAGAAAATGTTGAAGGAAATAAAGGTAAAATGTAAGGAACCTATAATCATTTACTGTGATAATATGGCAGCAATTGATATATCAAAGAATCCGGTATTTCACTCAAAAACTAAACATGTTTCTATCAAACTCAATTTTCTAAAAGAGAATGTTGAATCAAAAGAAGTGAAATTGGTTTATGTGAATACTAAAGAGAAGATTGCAGATATATTTACTAAACCTTTGCTTAAGGAAACTTTTGAATATCTAAGGGAGCAACTTGGAGTTATACCCTCATAGGTAGAAACTTAGACAATTGGAGCATGGCATCAAACCGACAAAATTAATAGAGAAATCTTTTTCCAGACTTGATGAAGGAGAGCTACTTCTTAGGGAGATTAGATTGAATAAATGTGGTTATAACAAGTGGTATTTGTAACAAGTTCTTTGAACTGATTGTATTTGGTTTTGTATTGCTTTGGCATTTGATGTCAAAGGGGGAGAGATATCTATGGAAAAACACATTATCTTTTGGGGAGAGATTATTCATTTGGGGAGAGATTGTTACTCTCTATATCTGTATTTTGATGATCTCTTTGGGAGATTGTTGGTTTTTGGTTTTTGGCATTTCTGCTTTGGCACTTAGATGGTTTTTCCATCTTGTGTTGCCATCAATTCCAAAGGGGGAGATTGTTGGTATTATGGATGTGTTGCATTGGTTTTATCATTGATGTCAACACTTGGAGATCCTTGGTTATGTTCACCGGCATGTTCAGTGACTTATGCACAATCACCGATATCTGGTTCACTGGCACTAAGGATGATCTGTTATCATCTAAAGATTACTTGGTTATGTCGAAGACATTGTTTTATCACTTGGTTTTGGTGATTTGGTCATTGATCCAATCGGGTTTGCATATTTGTTGTTACTGACAAATAGGTCTAGGTTATGGACTGACAAGAAGTATCTATTCTAGAAGATCAACACAGCACATTATGGAGATGATTTTTTATTGTTGTAAATGCATTGAGCTGACATCATGCATCGCATATTGATTCATTTGTAATTGATTTAATTGTAATATCTTAGTGAGCCAACCTACACATTTGGTCTTAGGTTTTGGTATATATGTAAGATCTTATTTCTGAGATTATGTAAAAGTAGTAGAGGAGCGTGAAAAAGGATTGTAATAAGGTCTACGCGAATATAAGCAGAGCTATACATGCAGACATCATTTGAAGATTCAAGGAGGCTTTTGGAGAAGGAAAATCACAGCTTAACCGATACTAAATCAACATATGAAGATGCTATTTTGAGTAGTACGTTATCATTGGATTTAACCATCCAATTATAGTCAGTGTGACTCCCATTTTGTGATTGAGCAGTGAGCTCCAGGCAGTTGGCCTTTCTGCATGTGCAGACCCCATTTGTACACTCATACTATCTGCAGTAATATCATCTAATTGTGGGTAAGGTTTCCCACTGTGGTTTTTCCCCTTACAGGGTTTCCACGTACAAATAATTGTTTTATGTGTTGTGTATGTTATTTGTCTTTTTTTTTCATGCATTAAACTTCATCGGTATTGCAATTAATTGTTAAACTGTTTACCGGCATTAAAGTTTGGTTTACCGGTATTATGCACTAAGTTTGGTTAAGTTAGTTTTGGTTTGAAATTAATAGGTAACTGACTCACCCCCCCTCTCAGTTGCCTCCGGGACCTAACAATCTTGTTATTTTATTATTCTCTCACATGAGGAAGCTTAGTGTCACTATGAATATTTTTTCAAGCACAATAATAAAATCCATTATAAAATCCTTATTGAATCTAGCCATTATAAATTAATTGAAAACATCTCTATTAAGGATCATCCCCACACTAATGTACTTACATTTGACCCACACAAAATCCTCTCGCCAAAAGATTAAAAGAATATATTTTTGAAAAGACAATAAAGGAAGAAAGAGAAAAACCCAAGGAGGCAATCTTTCATTGGTAAAACTAATGATATTATAATTGTGAATAGATTTTTTGGACATCAAATTATCTACATGATAGTTTCTCCATCTTTGGTATAGGCTAGCAAGCTACAAATGGAGGTATGCAACCTTACAATCAATTAAATAATATGTATGTATGTAGGTATGTATGCATGTATGTATGTATGTATGCTTACACACACACACACACACACACACACACCCATATATGTATATATATAGACATAGATATATACATATGTATGCATATATATACATATTTGTATATATACATATGTGTGTGTAAGTATAAAAAATGATGTGTATACCTTGTGGTGTAATGTGAGAAGTTGTTTGTGATAAGGATTGATGAGAATAAGTTGGTTGAAAGTTAAAGAAATGATAAGAATCCATTAATGACTTCTACTAATCTTGTCTCAAGAAAATGGAAATATGTTTAACAACCATTTTCAACATAAAAATAATCCTTAAAAAATTGAATGATTGGCACAAGAAAAGCCATATGTTATATCCTTGTAATTTCTCTAATGTATAATCATTGTACGAATATTATAAATGATCTCTCTCTCTCTCTCTCTCTCTCTCTCTCACACACACACACACACACACACACACACACACACACACACACACACACACACACACACACACACACACACACACACACACACACACACACACACACAGTCATTTTAATTTAGTAAAAGAATCATAGGTTATGTACTTTTAATTTTTTCATTATGGAATGTTAAATGAATAGGCTATATGATTAAAATAATTTAATCAATCTTTTATAGTTATGAAGAAAATATAGTTGTATGATGTTTTTGTTATATATTCTCATACATACTAAAATGATAAAATAGAAGGAAATGTCATATTACATGTTAATAAATATCACATTTTTTTGAGGCAATATAGGTCTGGAACATTATTTATGCAATATATTTTGATATAAACACATTTATGACATACAAATAGGATCAAATGACTATGAGTTCACCCAACAACAAATCTATGAATTTATTTTCAAAATAACATTTATGAAAATTATGTTAAAAATGCATATTTACTATGAAGAAATGTTTTTTTCTCATTTATTATGCATTTCTTTTGAAAATGGTAATCATGAATACGTTTAGAAATTATCATACCATTCCATATAGAACAAACACTAATATGACTTGACATCATCTAGTAACTCAAATACCCCAATTACACTTAATTCACATATTTGTCCTCTCATTTCTATTTAAATGAGACCATTTTTTAAAATATAATAAATATAAGGTGTAGATATTTTTCATATATCACAAATATGCATTTATCAAAATATGACAAAGTTCTATGTCACAATCATGCATTTATTGCAAATAGATTAGTCAAACTTAAATTGAAAGTAATATGCTCATCAATATATATTTCATTCAATGTGTAGATGAAAATCAATTGAAGACAAACTCTAAAATTAAAAAAATGACTAAGAATAGATAAGGTGGAAAGAAAACCTAAATACTATTGCTAGTTGTCAATTACATTTCAAATCCAAGTTTGAAACATTCAAAAATAACCTAATACACATCATGTGTTCCAATAACACTCGATCATTGGTATTTTCCTTTGCATTGCAAACAAAAGAAATATAAAGTTTTCCGAGAAGGCATGGAATTCCAAGAAGTTTGGTGGGAGATGAGTGAGTTAGATGCACTAAATGGATTCAACTTTCCATCTTCATCCAAACCTAATTACACTTAATTCACATTAGCCAAATGAAATATTTTTATTTATGTGAAGAATAAATGTAATTCTTTTCTTCGTCTAAATAAATCTCTAAGCTAACATCTTATAATTTTCTTCCATTTCTATTTAAATAAGACTATTGTAGAAAATACAATAAATGTAATGTTTGGATCTTTTTTATATATCACAAATATACATTTATTACAAGTATATAATAAAACTTTGTTTGGAAATAATATTTACCATCAACATATATTTCATCCAATGCATAGATGGAAAAAAAAATGAAAACAAACTCTAAAATCAAATGAATGAACAAATAAATATATCTCATTAATTATGTATTTTATCGCAAAATGATAATCATGAATACGTTTAGAAATTTCCATACCATTCCATATGGTACAAACACTAATATGATTCAACACCATTTACTAAAGGAAACACACTAATTACACTTGAATCACATATATGTGCTGTGCTGAAAAAGTGCAACACTTTAGTCAAATGAAATGTGTTTATTTTGTGAAAACTAAAAAAAAATCTTCATCTAAATAAATTGACAAAGAGAAATAAATTTAAGGTAACGTCTTATTGGTTTCTATCATTTCTATTTAAATAAGATTATTTTATAAAATATAGTAAATATAATGTCTAAACCTCTTTCCTATATTACAAATATGGAAATATTACAATATGACAAAGTTCTATGTGGAAATCGTGTATTTATTGTAAATAGTATTTGAAAGTGATATCTTTGATCAATTTATATTTCATTCAATGTATAGATGAAAAACAATTGAAAACATACTCTAAAATGAAACAAATGACTGAGAATAGAGAGGGTAGAAACCAAACCCAAGTACTATTGCTACTTGTCAATCGCATTTCAAACCCAAATTTCAAACATTCAAAAATAGTCTAATACACATCACTTTTTCCAATAAAACTTAGTCATTGTTATTTTCCACTAGATTGCAAACAAAAGCAAGAAGTTGGGTAGGAGATGAGTGAGATGGATGCACTGAATGGGTTCAACTCTCTATCTCCATCCAAACCTAATTACACGTAATTCACATTAGCCAAATGAAATGTGTTTATTTATGTGAAGACTAAATATACTTCCTTTCTTTGTCTAAATAAATCTAAATTGAATAGAAAAATAACTTTAAGTTAACATCTTATCAGTTCCTCTCATTTCTATTTAAATAAGACTATTTTAAAAAATATAATAAATGTAATGTTGAGATCTTTTTTTAATATCACAGATATATATTTATTACAATATAAGAGACTTGTTGTCACAATCATATATTTATTATAATGAAACTTTATTTCATATCTACCATGACATATATTTCATTCAATTCATAAATGATAAACAAACGTTAAAATCAAATAAATGAATTAGACCAGATAGGATAAAAAACAAACCCTAATACTATTTCTACTTGTCAATTGCATTTCAAACCCAAATTTGAAACCTTCAAAAATAGCCTAACACACATCATGCCTTCCAATAAAACTCAGTCATTGTTATTTTCCATTGGATGGGAAACAAAAGAGAAATATAGAGTTTGACAAGAAGACATGAAATTCCAAGGAGATGAGTGAGACAGATACAACATGCACGGAATGGATTCAACTTTCTATCTCCACTTTAAAAATCAAACATGAGACTTACCATAAAAAGCAGCTCGCATGAAATTTCTTTGTAATCATTATGAACTAATGGTAGTGATTGAATGAAAGCGTTGGGAACACGGCAAGAAATTGAGGTAAAAAGAAGAAGCACGGAAGGTGTGGATGATTATGAGCGATTTAACATCACAATTAAATATTTAGTAGTATGTAATGTATCGCTTTCTGACGTGATATGTTGATTGTCTAGTAATACTCGCTGACTGGTCATCGACGTTAGGGTTTAGAAAGCCTGGAAAACGAATGTTAGAAGGCAAATTGATAATATTTGTATGAATGCAAATATATATTGCTCATGCAGAGGTGCAAATGAATGAGGTTGTATTTGGGGTGGCACCTTTGAAGGAGCTATTTCTTTATGGGAGGAATGCATTCTGTATGCCACTGGACATTGATATAAATAGTTTGAATGTTGTGGTAGATATGATTCTTCATCACATTGTTTTTCAAAATCTTTTTAAAAAATAAGAAAATATTAGTGTGTTTGTGGTTAATTTTAATTTTTCTTAGTTTTTTGAATTTTATGATTGAAGAGCATTTTTTGATAATGAAATAGTGACATTTTTTTTTTGTGTTGTTTTAGAAATTTTTACTATTCATAACTCTAAACTTCTGGTTAAAGATCAAAATGAAGAGGGTGTGATTACTTCTTGTGAGCTTGTTCTTGATAAACAAAGTCTTTGTGATATTTGGATGATCTTAATCCTCCATCTCTATCCAAACCTAATTACACTTAATTCAGATTAGCTAAGTGAAATATTTTTATTTATGTGAAGACTAAATGTAATTCTTGTTAGGATAACCGAACCGATGGACAACTGAGAGGGGGAGCGGGGGGGTGAATTAGTTGTCAACAGATTATATTAATCAAACCACTTTATAACCTTTAACCGAAGCACATAAACATTGAATACCAGAATAGCAGAAACAGATACCAGTAAGCAATAAAACTTAAGAATGAAGCAGAGAATTAACATAATGCAACCATACCACATAACACCATGATTTGTATGTGGAAAATCCAGTAAAGGGAAAAACCATGGTGGGAAGCCTACCCACAGTCAAATGATACTTTTGTAGAAAGTATATGATACAATAAGGGGCCTGCACATGCAGAAAGACACACTGTCTAGAGCGTACTGCTCATTATAAAAGAGTCTCACTGACTACAGAGAGGTTATAACCACTTCGAGATAATTGGACAACAATCTAGAAGAATGAACTGCTAGAGATAGCATCTACCATGCCTGCTTACAGTCTTGGTTAAGCTCAATACCGAAGGCCTTTGACCTCTTACTTAAACCCAATTCGATCACCTATGATCAACCAAATCTCCTTCGCATATGATATTGCATTCTACGACCACAACACATATATTTCATTCCCATACCCATGATCTACAATGAGATCTTATATCAATTTACACAAACCCTAAGGCCTAAACCAATTAGGTCGGCCACCTAAAAGATGTTACAATAAGATCATTACATATATCCATATTACAATGATATGCCATGTTGGCTTTAGACCAAAACGACAATAACCAATCCATAGAACATCCTGGTAACGTGTAGAGAACACGTTAACATGATACCACTCCATAACCTTGATAGGTACTGAACCTAATCTGGGTCCACCATGCCAAAGTGATGTCTCCAATCAATTGAGGCATGGTGAAGGATCTCCTTCTACATCCTGAATTCCATCTAGAAGCCGCACCAACACCACTTATGCATCCTGTCAAAGATCCTCAGTGAAAGCTCTGTCGATTAAACCTTAAACCCTTACTAGTAACAAAAGATCTTCTACCGGTAACCAACCAAAATAGATAGTGTTGACATCAATGACAAAACATCAATGCAACACATAATCAATTCCTCCATATTGCCAACAATTATTTTCTTCATCTAAATAAGTTTTTAAGCTAACATCTTATTAGTTTCTCTCATTTCTATTTAAATAAGACTATTGTAGAAAATATAATAAATGTATTGTTCAGATCTTTTTTATATATCACAAATATACATTTATTACAATATAACAAATTTTTATGTCACATTCATATATTTATTACAATTATATAATGAAACTTTGTTTGATAATAATATTTACCATAAACATATATTTCATTCAATCCAGAGATGGAAAAAAAATTGAAAAAAAATTCTAAAATCAAATGAACGAACAAATAATTTTATCTCATTAATTATGCATTTCTTCGCAAAATGGTAATCATCAATACCTTTATAAATTACTATACCATTCCATATGGTACAAACAATAATACGATTTGATACTGAAAGGAAATACTAGAGTAAGGAAAGAATAATAAAATCCAAGTAAGTTTATTGATGAAGTAAATGTTACCAAGAGAAATGCAAAAAACCTTGGAGCAATCACCCAAATGTGAAGAAGGAGGCACAAGAACTTTTGAAAGGGGAAAAACAAAGAAAAACCCCTTGTGATATTATGAATGAGGCAATGCCTAAAATGTGAGGAGAGAGAGAGAGAGAGAGAGAGAGAGAGAGAGAGAGAGAGAGAGAGAGCTCTTTACAATATTGTCATTAAGAAGAAATGAGAGAGGAGACATCTCTTAAATAGAGATGAGGAGAGGAGTTACAAAGTAACTCCCAAATCTATGAATGCCACCATTCATAAAATGTGTGTGCCATGTGTCCACATCCTCTTATGGAGGAAATCTAATATTCCTTAATAAAGGAAAATAAAAGAAATGACTTGTCCTCACACATGTACTAGAGGACAAATTACATGTAGGAATTCCAAAGGAATATCCTAAACTAAATACAAATAAACCTAAGCCAAGTAAACATTAAATATTCTAACAGATACCATTTATTTAACTCAAACACACTAATTACACTTAATTTCCATATTTGTGCAATGATGAAAAAGTGCAACACTTTAGTCAAATGAAATGTGTTTATTTGGTGAAAACTTAAAAAAAAATCTTCATCTAAATAAATTTACGAAGAGAAATAAATCTAAGCTAACATCCTATTGGTTCCTCTCATTTCTATTTAAATAAGATTATTTTATGAAATAAATAAATATAATGTCTGAACCTTTTTCTTATATTGCAAATATGCATTTATTGCAATATGACAAAATTCTATGTGGCAATTGTGTATTTAATGTAAATCATATTTGAAAGTGATATCTTTAATCAATTTATATTTCATTCAATGTATAGATGAAAAACAATTGAAAACAAACTCTAAAATGAAACAAATGACTAAGAATAGAGAGGGTAGAAACCAAACCCAAATACTATTGCCTTGTCAATTGCATTTCAAACCCAAATTTCAAACATTCAAAAATAGTTTAATACACATCACGCGTTCCAATAAAACTTAGTCATTGTTATTTTCCACTAGATTGCAAACAAAAGAAATATAGAGTTTTCCAAGAAGACACAAAATTACAAGAAGTTAGGTGGGAGATGAGTGAGATAGATGCACTAAACGGATTCAACTCTCTATCTCCAACCAAACCCAATTACACGTAATTCATATTAATCAAATGAAATGTATTTATTTATGTGAAGACTAAATATACTTCTTTTCTTTGTCTAAATAAATCTAAATTGAATAGAGAAATAACTTTAAACTAACATCTTATCAGTTCCTCTCATTTCTATTTAAATAAGACTATTTTAAAAAATATAATAAATATAACACCAAGATCTTTTTTACATATCACATATATATTTATTACAATATAAAAAATTTGATGTCATAATCATATATTTATTATAATGAAACTTTATTTCATATCTACCATCAACATATATTTCATTCAATACATAGGTGATAAACAAACTCTAAAATCAAAAATCAAATAAATGAATGAGACTGGATAGAATAAAAAATAAACCCTAATAATATTTCTACTTGTCAATTGCATTTCAAACCCAAATTTGAAACATAAAAAATAATCTAATATACATCATGCCTTCCAATAAAACTCAGTCATTGTTATTTTCCATTGGATTGGAAACAAAAGAGAAATATAGAGTTTGACAAGGATATGAGTGAGACCGAAGCAACATGAACTGAATGGATTCAACTTTCTATCTCAATCCAAATCTGATTTCTTTTGCTTTCTCCACTTAAAAATATTTAATAGTAGGTAATGCATCGCTTTCTGACGTGATAGGTTGATTGTCTAGTAATACTCGCTGGCTGGTCATCGACGTTAGGGTTTAGAAAGCAACTTGATAATATTTGTATGAATGCAAATATATATTGCTCATGCAGAGGTGCAAATGAGTGAGGTTGAATTTGGGGTGGCACCTTTGGAGGAGCTATTTCTTTATGGGAGGAATGCATTCTGTATGCCATTGGATATTGATATAAATAGTTACAATGTTGTGGTAGACATTATTCTTCATCATATTGTTTTTCAAAATATTTTCGAAGAATAGGAAAAGATTAGTGTGTTTGTGGTTAATTTTAATTATTTTATTTATCTTAGTTTTTTTTGCATTTTGTGATTGAAGAGTTTTTTGATAATGAAATAGTGACTTCTTTTTGTCTTGTTTACGAAATTTCTCTTGTTCATAATTCTAAACGTCTCGTTAAAGATCAAAATGAAGAGGGTGTGATTACTTCTTGTGAGTTTGTTCTTGATAGTCAAAGCCTTCATCATATTTGAGGAATGTTGGATGATAATAATCTTCCACTTGTATTGTTTTATCACTTGTCTTTGAGCAACCTCGTTTCTTAAATTATCTCCTTGAATTTATCATTTAAGACTTGGCCTTACTTGGAGTACAAGATGTACTTTTTTTCACTCTCCTCCTTTGGATATATGCTTCATTCACTTTTGGTAATCATTGAATTCTTAATAATGTTGAAACATCAAAATTGAGTTTTTGAAACAAACTTTATATTATATTAGTAATATATCTTTATTATTTACAATTAATATGGTTAAATATTGAATATTCATCTATTTATTTAAAATTAATTTGTAACTTGAAAATTAATAATTTAGAAATGAATGATCTATGTTTAAATTGAGATTATTCTAAAGAACAAAAAACTGGATTAGATAATGGTGAAAGTTTAGTAATTGATGACATCAAGGAATCTCTTATTTTTTATGAATATGACTAAATGGTCTAATAGATACCATAATATATATATAAAAAAATTTCTTCTTGGAGATGGCATCAAACTACATAAAAGTAGAATATGAAAGTATTGCTAAAATTATTTAAAAAAATTACATGTATTGTTAAATTTAAATTTTAATAGAATATACTTATAGGAACCCTTTGATACAATGATAATTAAGGCCTAAGGAACTATGATGGCAACCAAGATGGTAGTGTCCAAGTTTTTGAGTGTTTACATGGGCCAGGGTAAACCATAGTCGCATTCATCCTTTTTTTGTAGCAAATTATTTGGTTTTTTGCAGGGTCTTTTAGTTTAGAAGGTTCCAAAGGTCACACCATTTCATTTGGAAGTTTTTTGAAGCCTATGTATGATCTTTTTGTAGTGTTTTCTCTAGTTTTGGTCAACTTTCTTGGATGTGTGGGGATTGTTTTGGGGGGCCTCCTTTTGCAACATGAGGAGATCTATTCTCCTTTGATTTGGTGTGGGTTTTTGTCCTAGGGTTTGGTGGAGTGGGTGCTCTTATCTTTTGTTTTGTTTTTGGTCTTTCAACTTTGAGTTTTTGATGGAGAGGAATGGTGCTTCCTCGAGTTTGGTGGCTTCTAGACCTATGGATATTTCAGATCCATCTCCTTCTCTGCATGCAAATGTTATGGCACATTTGAACAAAATTACAACTGGTGAAGGTTCTTCATTTGTGAAGGGTTTTATGATAATTGAGAAAGTGAACGAATATTTGGAGAGATGTCAATTGTTTGGTCTTGGTAATTTATTCAAAGACATTCTCAGAGGATGTTACATACTTGTGCACAATCATTCTTTAATTTGCAAGTTTATGGGGCTTTATCTTTCTTTACCAATGTTGGAGTCTGGGGCTCATAGATTTGGAACCCTGAAGGTGATAAGGAGATAATGATGGCTACCAACAATTACTTTCTAGTTGTGTTTTTGTGCATGAAAGATAGAGGCAGATAGAAATAAGGCTTTTGAAGGTGGTCCTTATTTATATAATCAAGTTGGTCTTTTCATAAAACCTTGGCATGTGAGGTTCAATTTTACTAAGGAGATTCTCTTTAGGGTCCTTGTCTAGGTTCATCTCCCAAGGCTCCCTCTTGAGTTCTGGAGATGTGACATTCTACATTATGTTGCTCTTCTACATGGAAAAGTAGCTAGTTCTTCTCAACAAACTTTGGATAGGAAGGTAATTTCTTATGCTCATAGTTGTGTTGAAGTTTATTTGAATAATCCTTTGCCAAATTATCTAGAAATATGCCTTGGATCATCTTCTTCAATCAACAACTAGATTATGAAGTCTTCCTTTTAGATGTTGCATTCATCGTGAGCATGGGCATTTACAAATGAAATTCCCTTGATTCAATCCGACAAGAGTTGCAACTAATACTCCTTCTAAATATACTCCTAAGACTAATAAAGGGAAGGCTTATGTGTCAGATGGAGCTTCATATAAAGAGGGCTTTATTCTTGTTAAGAATTGCAATAAGGGGAGAGATGAAAAAAGAACCCTCAATGATAAACAAAATGATAGGATCTTTAATTAGTTTGATGCTTTGGAGGACCTCATTTAGGAATAGGGGAACTTAGTTGAGCTTCCCTCTCATGCTAGATTGTGTTGGGAGTGGTCTTGTCAAAATAAAGAGATAATGAGCATCAAAACTTGTCTTTGGTTGACTTGTGGGATAGTCAAATGGATACAAAGTTTCCTTCATGAGCTTTGGATTTATCTGAATCAAGTGGAGTTATTATTTTCAAAGAGTTTGAAGCCTTCACAATTTTGGATTTTGTTCAATTAAAAGAGGCTTTGGATTTTAGGAAAAAGTGGGGCTTCACATGCCAAGTTGGATTGCAACAAAAAGGCCCATAAAAAGGGGCCTCCAAAGAAATCCTCTAAGGTAGGATATAAGAAGTATTGGGAGAAGATAAAGCCAATTGGTGAGATGTTGGTGGAATCAAGGGTCAGTGAAGACCATAGAATCTCATTTCTCTAATTCTCATAAATCATTGTCATTTCATAGAATGTTATTGATATAAATAGTATCGATAGACAAAAGGATATTCATGAGCTAAATGGTACTCATTCTCCTAATATTGTCTGTATTCAGGAAACTAAATCATTAGTAGATGGTATGTTGAATAGAGCTTCTAGAATTCAGTCCCATGGTTTTTGCTAGTGTGTTGAGGC
Organism: Cryptomeria japonica; assembly: GCF_030272615.1. NCBI lineage: Eukaryota > Viridiplantae > Streptophyta > Pinopsida > Cupressales > Cupressaceae > Cryptomeria > Cryptomeria japonica. The sequence goes on along the minus strand of NC_081408.1, from coordinate 520,498,325 downwards.
CCATGGTAACTCTGGTGGTGTGCCTTTTTTCTGGGATCCAAGGAACGTGGTCCCTCTTTAATAGATTTTGAGTCACTCATCTATTTCAATGGTGGTTTCTAGTCTAGATTTTTGTGAAATTGATCTTTTCACTAATGTATATGCTCCCATTAATATTGTTGGCAAATCAAATCTTTGGTCTCATGTTACATATGTCTGATCCTGTACTCCCCTTCTCCCAATTACTTGGATTCCTCTTTAATGAATTTTGAGTCACTCATCTATTTAAATGGTGGTTTCTAGTCTATATTTTGGTGAAATTAATCTTTTCACTAATGTTTATGCTCCCATTAATTTTGTTGGCAAATCAAAGATTTGGTCTCATGTTACATATGTCTAATTCTATACTCCCCTTCTCCCATGGATTGTAGTAGGTGACTTTAATGATGTTTCTATCTAGGAAGAAATAAGAGGGGGGCATAGTTAGGCTTGATCCTTCTACTAACCTCCTAAGTGACAATATGGATCTCTTGAATTTAATTGATGTGAATCCAAATAATGAAACCTTCACTTGGAACAATAGAAGAAATAGACACAATTCTATCTCAAAAATAATTGACAAGTTCTTGGTCTCTTATTATTGGATTCGGAATAGGTGGACTACTAACTCAAAGATCTTGGATTGGAGAGGTTTTGATCACTAGTCAATCAAATTCTTAGTTGCCTCTTTTAGAGATTCAAATAACCCCTCTTTTAACTTTCATCTTATGTGGTTATGTGACCACTCTCTTTAGGACTTAATGATGGAATAGTGGTATATAGGGTGGCTTTCTTATGGTAGGGCTATATATTCCTTTATTACAAGATTGCCATATGTATATAAAATATAAGCTCAAGAAGTTGAATGGGAAATGCTTTAGCAACCTTCATGTCAATAAAATGGTGGCTTATATTTATCTAGATGGTGTCACTCATCAAATTAAAGACCAAGGCCTAACTTTATATTTGAGCAGGGAGGACACAACAATGGCTAAGAAGCTAGAGCAATGACATTTTTGTGAGGAATTTTTTTGGAAGGAAAATTCATTGATTGATTGGCTTTAGGAAGGAGACAAGAATATTGCATTTTTTCATATCTCTGTTAAAGCTATAAGAAATGGGAATCTTAATACTTCTCTTGTGTCCTTGAAGGGGGTTCAAATTTCCTCTCTAGGATAGATTTTTTGAGAGGCCTCTTAATTTTTCTTTTCTTTGTTTACTAAGGAATCTCTCTCTACAAGTGATGATAAAAATTCTATTATTGATGACATCCCCTCTTTAGTTTTGAATGAGATGTCTGGGGCTCTCATCCAATCCATCTTGTTGTAGGAATTGGAGGAGCTTGTGTTTCAAATGAAAAAAGGTAAATACCCAAGTCTAGATGGCTTTCCTATTGAGTTTTTTTTTAAGTTTGAGGAGATCATCAAGTTGGATATTTTAGAAGTGGTACAAGAGTCACAAAGAAATAAACGACTATTAAGATCTATGAATTCTAGTTTTATAGCTCTTGTTCCTAAAGGAGAAGGGGATAATTGTTTGAATCATTTTAGACCAATCGCTCTTTGCAATGTGGTATATAAAACCATCACTTATTTGATTATTGAAAGAGACAAAGCTTGGATCAATTCTTTAATATTTGAAGAGAATGATGGATTTGTTCTTGGTAGACAAATTCTTGATGGGATAGTGATTGCTTTTGATGCCATTCATTCTATGACGATCTCTAAGGAGAAAGCCATGTTCATTGAACTTGATATGACAAAAGATTATGATAGGGTCAAATGGATATTCTTATAAAAAAATCTTCTAGCTTTTAGTTTTAATGGTGATTGGGATAATTGGATCATGAGCTATGTAACTTCCTCTTCCTTTTTGGTTTGTGATATTTTGTCTACAGATTCTAAATATATTTTTTCCAAATTTTTTTTAACCAATTTCTATTCATTTTTATAACTCCTTCAATAACTAGTTTTTAACACCAAATAACATTTCTAAAGTGTGATATGCATTCTATACATTTAAAAGAATTTCTACAAAGGATTAAAATTTGACTCTTTCAATTTTAGGTTTGTAACATCGATACCTAGTGCGTGTAGTTGGTTTCATAATGATACACTGAATATTTTTTAGTTTATTGAGTATTAAAGTTGATCTAATTATAATTTTGACATAGGTGTATGTTTGAACTAATAACTTGTTCTATACATATAGAAATTCATTTTCTTTGGTTGGAAAGAGGACATCAATACCTAGGGAATAGATATTTTTCAAAAAAATTTGAATTAGTTTACTATTTTTTCATGTGTGTTGAATAGAGAAGTTGATGTTTAGTGAAAAAAACTATGTTTAATAAAATTAAATAAACAAATTCATAATAAACTCAATATGTAATAAAATTATAGTCATCAGAAAGCTTTCTTTGAGGACTACCATCCTGCGTTTTGGGTTGTCAAGATTGTTCCATTTGAGCCTTCAACTAGAGGTTTGAAGGCTTAAAAAATTGTATAAATTTGTAGACATTAGGGAGACATGCATAGAAAGCGTGTTTGATCGAACACCCTCTTAATGGTGAGATTTCTAAGTTATTTAGAGCTTCCAAGGGACTTTAGTGAGGAGATCATAATTTATCCTCTTATTTTTTTTATTATTTTGGCTAAAAGGTTGGGAAGATTATCAAGTCCTGTGTTGACAGGTTTGATTCAGGGATGGAGTTGGTTCAATATTTTGCAAGATTTATACTTAAACCTACTTGTGGCTAGTGAAAATTTTCACTATTGAACCACTTTCCCTTTCATGATGAAAACTTTCAAATTTTATCAAGGTGTGCATTTAAACTCCAACACCCTCTAACATACATTCATACTGAAAAATACCAAATTTAACTTTTTATACATAATATAATTTAATTCTAATAAATTTCAAACATAGTTTTAACTATGTAAAATAGTTTATTTTCCTATTACTTCGTAATAAAAGTTATTTCATTGATTTCTATCATATAAATCGTTTATTTAATAAATTACATAGTTTTGTATTATTTTATATATAATTGAATATTTTATTATGAAAAAATATAATAGTAATAAAGTAAGATAAATATCTTAAATAAATCTATCTAAAAATGCCAAGAGATATCAAACTTCAAGAATTTTTTTATCAATGAATCTAATATTGTTTAACTTGACTAACATTAGGTAAGGCCATATTCAGGGGACCTCATCCCAACATGAACACACAAGAGTCCAAATCCACAAGAAAGGTATCCCAATATGAGCACAAATCCCATGAGAACACCAACCTAGCGAGGATATGGAGCACATGCATGAATACTGACCAAAACCCTGGCATGAACACCATCAATGCCAATGATAAGGTTCAAATGCATGGGAACACTAGATCAGAGAGGGTACAAACTAATGATCACAATGAGCTATAACTATTCTCCACACAAAACAACATATCAAAACATGATGACATACATATAAACATCCCCCATATGATGCATGCATTAGATGGACAATGATAGAGATAAATGGAAATAGAGATGAAAGAAGGATGATGGTAGAGACAAATGGAATCTAACATTGACCCTTTTGACTCTTTCTTCTACCCAATAAAATTCAAAAATTCCTCCCATTTCTTCTGGATTCTATGTTTATTTTATTGATTCTAGAAATTTGAAAGCATGGTACAATGGTAAAGGAATGCGCACAAGCACTTCCAAAGAGTCCAAATAGAGTAGTGGCAAACATTTTGATGGATGTTGAAGATGCTTTCAATTTTGTATCTAGAGAACCTAGCTATGAAATCTATAATGTATTTTCTTTGTGTTTTATATATTCTCACAATCAACTATATTACAAAGCTTGCTTTTGATTGGTGCATTTGATATAGATTGCCCTTGTAGACCTGCCACTTGAGGCAAAGATTCTTGATAGTTTAGGTGTGAAGGATTCTATAGGGTGGTTCATTGTCAACATAATGGTATCGTCATTAGCTTCCTTTGTGCAAAGATTCTTGATAGTTTAGGTGTGAAGGATTCTATAGGGTGGTTCATTGTCAACATAATGGTATCGTCATTAGCTTCCTTTGTTATCAACTCCCACTCGATAACAACCTTCAATTCATTTACTATATTTAGTGGATGAATGTTGTGGAGTAATAGGGATCATTTATTTTTGTTGTGAGCTTTTATTTTCTTAGAAATTTGTTTTTTATCACAACTTGATATGGCTATTGATTGAATATAAAGCACATCCAAAGAGTTTTGTACATAGGAGAAAAAAAGAATAACCACCCATATATAGTATCAATATTATAACATTTATATTAGTTTGAAATATAAGTTTATGAATTAGTTTTTGATTTTTAGTATTATTTGTGTTGTGGGTTTGGTGGAGAATCTATGTCTAAACTTCTTTATATGACTATAACTATCACTACTACTAACCCTTATAAGGAGCTAGTTCTAGAACCGAATTGGGTGGGAGAGAAAAGGTTAATAAATATCAGTCCATACATGCCTCTCAATGCAAGTGTCTTATAGAGGAGGGGATTTTCTATCCTCAAGATGACAGTATCTTAAGAAACACATTGGCCTTCACTACCTCACTTAATTGGTGCTCTTGTGAGCTAGAAAAATCAACATAAAGAAGAAAGGAAGTTATACTAAAGTACAAATGGAAATAACTGAATACTAAAAATTAACAAAGTAATAGGAATATTCTAATTGCAACAAATAGAAATTAACAAAACATAGATTTTACTATCAATCTTGTAGAGCCTCAACTTTGGCTGCTAACATGTCACATATATGTCTGCATGTTGCATTTTCATCTGTACAACTACAAAACAAAAAAACACTATAAATCACTCCAAAGTCAACTCTATGCTCCATGAATTTGTTTGCTACCTACACATACCCAGACAAGGAAAAATGTTGGGGATGTATGGGGGGCTTGCCTCAGTCAAACACCATCTTTTGTTTTTCCACCTCCATGGACAAATAGATAGATAGACTTGGATAAAACCTTAAAAAGATAAAGTAATAGAAACAAAACCCTCTTAATGGAGGAGAAACCCTATTATGAGATGCAATGATAAAATAGATAGTATAATAGAAACAAAGCCCACATAATGGAGGAAAACCCCTATTACAAGAGATATGATAATAAAAGAGATCAAATGCAACTAGATAATAGATGCACTTTAAAGATTTAATAAATAAGATAGTATTGCAATGCAATAGATACAAGAGATAAGAGAAAAGAAGAGTGTTACATAGCCAAGACCCTTATCTTGAGATACAAGTGTGATTGTGCTTTGACAAAATACCAAGATATTACAAGATTGAATGTGCACTTTGATAGAGTTTTTCTATGTTAGTAAGAGAAAGAGAGCCAAACTCAGATTCCTTTCAAGATGAGAGAGAAGGAGATTTTTGTTGCTTAGGGTGGATGGTAATGACCATTTCAAACACGCACAAGCTAAGGGATACATGTAAGAAAAAACATAGGATAGTGTGGTGTTGTAAATTGTCACCGATCAAATTTACAGCTCATGTTTTTCCTCCTACTATAGCGTGTCCTATCCTCATCCCCTCACTAGCTCCATTTAGGATTGATTATCCAAATTTTATGTCATGTACACCCTATGGTGGGTCCCACTATGGGATGCCCACCCCCTGGCTACTTTGTGTGTCCAATTTATAAAAGGACCAGGGCACCGCAAAATTCCTTGGTCTCACTCAAAGAGGCCCCACTTTGAAATGGTGATGGGGTTCACCTAGCTTGCTCTCACTCCACCTAGTTGGTGTTTCTCTATTCCACCAACCTATCTAGGTCTAGCTATGCTCTAAGACCTCCAAGTCCTTCTAAATCTCTTCTAGGGCTTGTTTCTTTCCAATCTCAAGGTGTTTGCATCAAGTGTTTAACTAGGAACCCTACCAATTCAAAGTGTTTCCCACATGCTCATTCTAGTTGTCTTGTCTTCAACTTATCAATTTCACCTCCTACTATTGTGAGTTGTTGCAGAGGTGTGGGTGTGTCTTTTAAAATGAAATGATTACCATTTGGGTCCATTTGTGGTTTGCATCCATTATCTTTCTTACCGATTTCACCATTTTGCCTAGAAAAGGGCTACAAGGAATGAGCCTCTATTAGGCCTCCAAAATCCGGTTTTTGTGGGTTTAGAGGAAAATAGTCCAACAGACCCTACAACAAGGTTTTATTTTCTTCAATAATACACCTATTCCCAAGTGATTTCAGTGGTTTTGGTTTCCCAACTCACTGTACAATGCCCTAACCCAAAAATGAGGGTTTACTAGGGTTTTTAGGCCTCTAAACTGGTAGTGACTGGTCAAGTTTGTGAAATGGGAATCAAGAGGTATTTTCAATGCTTCTCCTTGCTATGGAGAATCTATATGAACTTCATGGACCCCTCCAAAAGGTTTGCTTATGGTTTTGTGCTCACCCCTGCACTATGCACTCAAATTTCACCCTGTCTTCTCTAGCCGGGTTGCTCCTGGACTCGCCTAGAACAAGGTGGTAGCCATATCAAAAATCACCTCCATAACTTCTCCCTACATATGTACACTATAAAATTGGTTTCCTTCCATTTAAAAACAGGTCGTGATGGTAGCACGAAGGGATTTTATGGGGCAACCATTTTACATAAAATTGCTATATACAAGCCAAAACTGGTTGATTGCAAACAAAAATATGAAAACACCAATACACACTAAATAAAAAGATTGAAATGAATTAAATCACTCTAAAAAACACCAAGGAAACTTAATCCAGTTTTATTCACATTGTAAGCAAAATAAGCCAAAATAATGGCAAACAGTCCAAAAATGAGCAGTTTCAGATTGTTGATCATACAAAAACAAAACTCCAACCTTGGTAACCATGAAAGAGGAGGTTTTTATAGTCTTCCCCACATGTGGAGGAATTCTAGGGAATTGTGATATCCCTAACTTCATCACTAAGCATTTTAGGACAAAATTTGTCATGACAACTTTCAAAAGTTGTCATGACAACTTTTACAACTTTGCAATTTTTTCTTTGTCAACCTATGAAACCTATTTCAAGTCATTACTCATGACTTTTTAAGAATTCCTAAGACTATTATAAACCTATCTAATTCTCACACCAATTTTTGCCACTTTTGACCATCAAGAAGGTCAATTTCCTACTCAAACCACCACTTATGCACAAAATGCAAACCTAGGAAGAAAATAACTCAACTAGGCCTACACTTGACTCATCACACTCACTCTTGGACCCTCTTGGAGTCCTTATTAAGTACCTAACTTGGATAAGGTTAGTACAAGCAAAATTGAGAAAAGACTATAAGCCTAAGTCCTAGGTGCTCCTGCACCATTCTCCCAAACAAAAGAAAACTAAGTCACCTCCTTGGGGATCAGATTTTGATCAATGCCTGACTTATTAAATTCTATCTCAAGAACCCATGTAGCTTCAAAATCATCCATACCCTGCCATTTGATTAGGTTCTCCCAATAGATTTGATGCCTTGTCTTCTTAGCCATCCTTGAACCCAACACCTTCTCAGCTTTTGGATTTGGTTTTGTTGGTAACTGAAGGTTAGTTACATCATCTGATACCTCTAAGTGACTAAAATCTGAACCTTGAATTGGTCCTTTGTAGAAAACTAAGTCTACTATGTTGAAAACCGGTGACAATCCTATGTCACTAGGTAGGTCCACCTTGTATGCATTTTCTCCATACTTGGCTAGAAAGGCACATGGACCCAACGTTCTCATTTGCAACTTGTTAGGTACTCCTTGCTGTAGCCTTTCTTTGTTTAGGTGCACCATGAAAAGATCTCCTACTTGGAATTATAGGTCCTTCCTTCTCTCATCAACCTTTTGCTTGATTTTACTTGTGTTCTCCATCAATGATTGCTTGATTGATTCATGTACCTCCTTCATTGACTGAGAAAAGTCTTTTGAATATCCACTTCTAGCTGCTGCATTACGTAAGTCCCTTAACTCCAAAATACCCCTTGGGTGAAGGCCATAGACCACTTCAAAAGGGCTCTTGCATGTGGTTCTATTTATTGTGTCATTGTATGCATATTCAGCTTGTGAAAGCACTTGATCCCATGTCTATCCATACTCTTTGGTAAGGCACCTCAATAAGTTCCCCAAGCTCCTATTATCCACTTCAGTCTACCCATCTATTTGAGGATGGTAGGTTGATCCAAAATATAGGTTGGTGCCAAGCTTTTGCCAAAGTGTCTTCCAAAAATGACTCATGAACTTTGAGTCCCTATCTGAAACAATTCTTATGGTTAAACCATTTATCCTTATCACTTCCTTGAAGAACAAATGAGCTATTTGGCATGCATCATGAGTAGTCTTGCAAGGTACAAAGTGGGCCATCTTACTAAATCCATCCATAATGACATAAATGTTGTCAAATCCCTGCTTTGTCCTTGGTAAACCTACTACAAAGTCCATACTAATGCACTCCCAAGGTCTATTTGGTATGGGAAGAGGTTGGTATAAACCAACATTTGAAGAAGTACCCTTGGCCTTTTGGCAAACTATACAAGTCTCCACATACTTTTTCACATCTTGATTCATCCTAGGCCAATAATAATACCTCTAAACCAACTCTTGAGTCTTATTGACTCCAAAATGACCACTAAGGTTGCCATTATGCTTCTCTTGTATGAGATTTTCTCTCATTGACCCTCTAGGCACACAAAGTTGTCCACCTCTAAAAAATAGTCCATCTTGCAAAGTAAAATAAGAATACTCACTATGAAAATTATTTTGGTATTATTTTCACACCTTGTAGGCATTTGAGAAGTCTTCATCCTCCGGGTATAGGTCTCTAAAACTGTCAACACCTATGCTCCTCAACTGAATTTCTTGGATTGTCAAGAGTCTTTTGCTCAATGCATCAACAACCCAGTTTAACTGTCCTTTTTTGTGCTTGATTGTGAATGTGTAGGCTTGCATGTACTCCACCCATTTCATGTGTTTATTACTGAGTTTGTCTTGTGAGTTAAGAAAGTTTAGAGCTTGGTTGTTCATATAGACTACAAATTCCTTAGGAAGGAGGTAGTGTCTCCACTTCCTCAAAGCCTACACTAAAGCATATAATTCCAAGTCATAAGAGGAGTATTTCCTCTTTGTATCACTTATATTCCCACTATGGAAAGCTATTGGTCTTTCTTCTTGGCTTAGGACAACACCTACTACAACATTGCTTGTATCACATTCCACTGTGAAGTTTCTCAAAACTAGGCAATACCAACACCGGTTGAGTAGCTATCTTTTCCTTCAATGTTTCAAAACCTCTATTTGCTTGTTCATTCCATTGAAACTTTGCCTTCATTCCACCTCTAATGGTGTCTAACATTGGTTCTTGCACTAAATTGCCTAATGAACTTCTTGTAATACTGAGCTAGTCCATGGAACCTTCTCATCTCTGTTGCTGACTTAGGAGTGGGCCAATTTACTATGGCTTCAACCTTGCTGGGATCCATCTTGAGGTTTCCTTGAGACAACACAAACCCAAGGTAAACCAACTCATGCTTAACAAATTCACACTTGTCCAAATTCATGGTTAGCTTTTCATCATACAATCTTTGTAGCACATTTTGCAAATGATTAATATGATCTGCCCTATCCTTACTAAAAATGAGAATATCACCTAGATATACCACCACAAATTTACCTATGAAGTCCTTCATCACCTCATTCATGATTCTCATGAAGGTGCTTGGAGCATTGGATAAGCCAAATGGCATTACAAGCCATTCATAAAGACCCTCTGTTGTCTTGAATGCAGTTTTCCATTCATCACCCTCCTTAATCCTAATTTGGAGGTATCCACTCTTAAGGTCAATCTTGGTAAAGGATTTGGATTCCCCTAAACAATCCATTAGGTCTTCTATTTTAGGAATTGGAAACCTATATCTTGGTGATCCTATTTATAGCTCTAGAGTCAATGCACAATCTCCAAGTACTACCTTTCTTTGGGGCTAACATGGTAGGTACAACACAAGGGCTAATGCTTTTCCTAATTAAGCCTTGGTCTAAAAGCTCTTGGATTTGCTTGGCAATCTCAACATTTTGTAAGTTGCCTTGTTAGGTAAGGATGCTCCAGGAATAAAGTCTATTTGATGGCTTATGGTTCTTTTAGGAGGTAAGGTGGCTGGTTGTCGATCACTCACCATGCCTTTGAACTTCTTCAATGGGTCTTGAACCTCTATTGGCAAATCTGGCTACTCTTTCTTGTCTTCCTCTTTAGGATTCATTACTAATGCAAACCCTATACCTTCACCTTCCTCAAGTGTCTTCAAGAACTATTTTTCACTCACCAAAAGAACATTAGGACTTGCTGCCCTCTTTTAACCTTCCTCAAGGATATACTAGATCTTGAATGTGACTCCATCTTTCTTGAATAAGTATGCATTCTTGGCTCCATCATTAATAGCTTTCCTATCAAATTTCCATGGTCTTCCTAATAGGAGATGACATACATCCATGGGTAGGACATCACATAACACTTTGTCCTTATACCTCCCAATGTTAAAATCCGCCCTTGCTTGCTCATTGAATAGGACATGTTGGCCTTTGTTCAACCAAGTGACTCTATATGGATTGTTGTGAGGTATCCTTTGCAATTTAAGCTTAGTCACTACCTCTTCTAACACAATGTTGTCTGTTGACCCTGAATAAATGATCACTTTGCAAACTTTGTCCATAATCTTGCATTTAATCCTGAATAATGACCTTCTTTGGCTAGGCTCTTCTCTAACCGGTTCTATAATCAAAGTTCTCCTTATCATCAAGTTGTCACCTACCTCTAATTCTAAGGCAACCTCTAAAGTCTTGCTTCTTGAAGTCTCTTCTTGAAGATAGTTCACTCTCCTTTCACCACTCTATGATGATGATCCCTTCTATGGACACCTATATACTAGATCACCAAGTTGGTTGCAATGGTAACACTTCATTGTTGCAAAATATGAGGAACCTCTACCTTGTCCACTAGATCTTCCTCTAAAACCACTATTTGACCTCCTTCCTCTATTGAATCCTCCTTTACTAGTGCCACTTTCTTGCTGCTCAGTGAGTTTAGTCTCACCTTGTGTTCTTTTCTCTAAACTTCTTGCTCCAAAGCCTCCCCTATGGCCTCTATTGTCTTTTCCTCTACCTCTTCCCCTATTACTATTTGAATCATGCTTTCTTTTAAGTTTTTCTTCCACCTTAAGGGCAAGTTTATAAGTTTGATGAACTATCTTTGGGCTCAATAGACAGATTTCTTCTTGGATGTTCCATCGTAGACCATTTAGGTACCTATTAACTTTGAGACTCTCTTCTTCCACCGCCTGAGATCTAAGGCTAAGTTTATGGAACTCCTCCATATAACTACTTACATCAAGGTCTTTTTGTCTTAATTTTTGCCTTTTCCTCCGAATTTTCACTTCATAGTCCTCAGGGAGATAGACTTCTTTGATTTTTACTAACATCCCTTTCCAAGAAGAGATGGGTGCTTTGCCCATTTTCTTTCTCTCATCTTGCACAAATTTCCACCATGTGAGAGCAACTCTTCTCATCCTTGACTTGGCTACTTTGACTCTTTGGGCTTCAGATATACCTTCACATTCAAAATGGTTCTCCATGCCTTCTATCCATTCTAGAACCACTTCTGCCTCCATCTTACCAGTAAGCAATGGCAATCCTTCTAGTGATTTACCACTTAAGGCCTTCAATGCCTTCAGGAAAGGTTCTTGTTCTAAGACAAGATCAGGTTCAGGTACTTTGTCTATCTCTGACACCTCTTTACCCTTCCCTTCTGCCCCTTCAACCTTTACAAACACTTCATCTCCCTTGGTTTCAACCTCACCAAGCTTACTTTCCAATTCAAGCAACTTCTCCCTTAGGAGTCTATTCTCTTCCTCCTGATCATCCACCTTCTTTGCCAACTCTACATTGGTCACCATGTTGTTGTCTCCTACAAACTCCATTGAGGACATCTACTCACCTAGCCCAAATCTTATAGGCTCTGATACCAATTTGATGGGGTTCACCTAGCTAGTGTTGCTCTATTCCACCAACCTCTCTAGGTCTAGCTATGCTCTAAGAACTCCAATGTTAGGGTTCCCATAGATACTAAGAGGGGGGGTGAATAAGTATCTGACTGGTAATGTGATTTTCTTAAAACAGAACATGCAGAACATAAAGTAACAGTATACCGGTATGCAAGAATTAATGTGATTAACAGAACCAAAAACATCCACATGAAAAGAACACCATAACACAAGATGTTTAACGAGGAAACCCGGTGTGGGAAAAACCTCGGTGGGATTTGTGACCCACAATATTCACTTACTGGCCAATAAGAGAATATTACTTACAATAGGGGCCTACACATGCAGGAAGGCCAACTGCCTAGAGCACAATGCTCAATAAGAAGTCACATTGACTTACAATGAGGATTATGCAAATCCAATGATCTGTACTGCTTTACAATAGCATCTTCAAAGCCAGATTCAGTACCGGTTCTTGCTCTGTTCTTTACATATACCCTTGACCTATAATTTGTACATTAGGTCTGCCTAATAATTTTCTTTATGCTTCCTTTCCATATCTTACAAATGTCTACAATGATCTCTTTTATATACAAGAGTCATTTTACAATTTGCCAAGTCGGCTTACAATAATAAACAAAATATTACATATCAAAAATCATGTCGGCCTCTGTGCTGGTAGACATCTTTTCTTCTATGCCGGTGCTGATGCCGGTGTAGAGTGGTCTTGTTGATGCCGGTGCATTGTCTTGCTTGAATAATGCTTTGCCAGTAGAATGTCTTGCCGGTGCCATAGGATTGCAAGGTTGCCTGTGTAATGCTTTGCCAGTATAGTGTCTTGCCGGTGCCATAGGATTGCAAGGTTGCCATCAATGACAAAACCTTCAATCACACACAATGTCTCATTGGAGTGTCCATAAGCCAACGATCTCCCCCTTTGGCATTGATGGCAACACTCGTGAGAAATTTAAAAAAGTTATCCAAAAATGTGTAGATAAAAAATGTTACAAAAAATGTGAGAACTCCCATTGAGCATATAATTCCTATGTTTTGAATTTTCTCATCCTACTACTCCCCCTTTGGCATTAATGACAAAGGTTAGTAGAGTTTGTAGTTGTACCAATCCATAACCTCAACCTTGTAGTTGGGTAGTTATTATTTGAAAAAGATCTCCCAAAATTAAGTTTATACCATCCATAAACTTCTTACTGTCTTTTATTGTTGTCTCAGTTCTTTTTACTGTACCGGTGAGATACTGCAAGTGCTCTGCCGGTGTTTTGCTTCCCTGTGTTAATGCCTCTGAGATTTCCTTCTGCAGAGATGCTAAATAGTCCAATCTTGGACTTAGTTTAGATCTCAAAAGTTTTGCCTTGTTTATTATTGCCTCTTTCTCTCTTCCCAATTTGAGCAATTCTTTCTCAAAATTTTCTATCTTTTCTTCAAAAACTGATAATGAATCAAGTGAGTTGACAAAATTGTCTGCAAGTTTATTTATCTCATCCTGTGCCTTTCTTATCTTTTTGTCAATATCTACAGTCAAAAAGTTTGTTTTACATGTATCTTTATACAGGTTTTTGTACTCTTTTAACAAATTACACAGTTCCGGTAGAAGTGTGTCGAACTCCTTGTTACACTTCTTTATTCGTTCCTCAAAGAATTTCTATTTCTCTTTTTCTACAATTTCCTTTACAGATTCTACCTTTGTTTGCTCAAAATTTCCAAAAATATATTTACAAAGTGTATCCAACTGTCTTAAAGAATCTTTATTGTCTATATTACAATTAGGAGCTATTGATTTCAAAAATGGGATTGAGTCATCTATCGCTTTGTAAGCTTGTGAGCTATAATCAGTTATTTTCTTGATAGATTCAAGTAATACCTCAGTCACATTTGATGGTGACCCAACAAACTGAGTACCGGTGGAAGTGACCATGCTTGTATTGCCCTTTGGTAGGTCTGTTTGTGTCTGCATTTCTTTAAGCACTAGTTTTCCTGCTTCAATTCTTACCGGTGGCATCTGTTCTGGAGCCTTTAGCTCTCTTGGTTCCTTTGTTTGTGTTCTAGATTCCATCTTTTTCTCTATATTTGCTGTCGGTTGCTCTGTATTCCCTGTTACCGGAGGCTCTTTGGCTATACCTGATTTATCTATTGTATCCTTATCTACCACTATGTTGATCTTCTGAGTATCAACATTCATAGTATATAGGACTTCAGGATTAGGATTATTATCCTCTGTATCCATACTCTCAACTACCGATTGATCTTCAGTAGTTGTTGTTTTTACCAGTGGAGTATTTAAAGGAGGTGGGGGTAAGTTGTTTCTAATCTTGATACTTGGTGGTCCACCAACTTTACCTTTTCCTTTGTCCTTCTGATATACCTTAATGGGCTTGGGATTCCTATATTCTTCTTGTTTTTCTTTTTCAACCAAGAATATATCCCAACCATCTTATGTTTCCTCTGAAACCTCTGTAACTCTACCTGCCATCAGTGAAATTTGTTGGTGTGCACTGGAAAAAACTGTCCAGTTGGCTTGAGCTATCAGATCATCAATTTCTTTAGGTGAATTTACCGGATATACTGCAAGTAGTTTTTCTATTTTAATTTTCTTATCCAATTCAATTATTCCTTGCCTTCTGGCCTCAAGTCTTTTGTATAGTTCATCAGGAATTTCATTTAAGACTTACATCAAAAACTTTTTATACATGTCCATGTGTAATATTACACTCTCCTCAACTTTCCCTTTCTCATCATCCGATAGGGTGTCATAAATTTTCCCTATGTTTTTCAATTTACCTTCCTCTGTGATCTCATTCAGTAATATGTCAAGAGGGGCCAAGTTTGTGTTTGTCTTTTTCTTCTTTTTGGATGTCAGCTTCTTTTTAGGTGTGACTTTTCTGACCGGAGATCTCACAGCTTGTTGCTTCTGCGTTGTCCTTCTAGGTGAAGGAGTGGTTGCTGGTGAGGGGTCTCTTTTCCTAACAACTCTTTTGAAAGTTGTTGGCATATCTCCTTCTGAGGAAGTACCTACTAGTGATAGATGAGATTCAAGTTGTTGGGCTGCTAACTCATCTTCAGTTATGCCAGTTTTCTTTAATACATCTTCCTTTATGGCTTTTGCTTGTCTGGATCCTTTTCTCACAAATGCCTCAACCTTTTTCACTCTTTTCTTTGACTGAATTTGACTTTCTATGGTCTTAGCACTACCAAATACTTCTTCTTTAGGTTCATTGGGGGCTTCTAGAAGTGCTTTGGCATAAGTTTCCACTATGTGGTCATCTATTTCATACCCCATCTCTGTTACCCAGATTGTCCTAGGGATGACTGCTTCCATCCATATTTCATCCTTTTTTATTACAAAACATATATCATCCTTGTATTTGTTGACAATTTCCTGTGATAGTCTGATTCTTTTGTTCATTCTGACCTTTAGTGTTTGAAAATACTCATTGATATTCTTTTCCTTGTTTTCACCCATGTTGTTGAATAAGTCTGATAATCGTTTTCCTACCGGTATGTCAAATCCAAAATCTTTGTTGCCTATATCGAGAACCTGTTTGGTTATATGTAGCATTAGGCATACAAGTAAATTTCCAAATCTAAAAGTTCCTTTCTTATCCTTCTTGATTTTGGCTAAGTTATCAATCAACTCATCTTTTAACCATTCACATACATCGATTTTCACATTTTCTTTTACCATATCATGACCACTCTTAATGCATAAACTGGAAACTGAGTTAAGTCTATTTGCATGAGTTGCTTTGTACCCTAAAATCATGCTAACAAATCTAACATTTATATCAGTCACATCCTTAACCCTTAGAGACCTCCTGTCTGATGTTGCACCAGTTAAGTTCATTACTAGGTCATTGGAGACCTTCTTAGTCTTGTCGGGTCTGTTACCGGTGGAAGGTAACCCTGTTACTACTTTCACAACTTCCTTTGTAATTTTGTGAACTGAATCAAGCCAAAAGAATGAACCATGTACCCTGCTTAAAACTATCTTAATCACTTCCTTGGGAAATTCAAGAATGCAGAGGATTTCAGTGAATCCTAGGGTTTCAACAACTTTATGTTCAGGTTTTACATTTCCGGAATTGTCACATATAATAGTCCTATACATGTTTTTTATTTCTTCATCACCCAATTCCTCTATGCTGCAATGAATATACATTCTAGGATCTTCTGCATAAACAACACCTTTTGGAATTTCGGAAAAAACACCTGTATTGTCATCTTTCTTAGCTACCTCGGGAACTAGCTGAAACATGGGCCTAGGGCATTTTATAACCTCGACTACTATAGGGTTTGCTATGAATTCAGGTGCAGAGGAGGATGCCATGATGATAAATACCTTTTTCTGCCTTTGGATGGATTGATTACTGAAATGCTTTGCCTCTTTGCTCGGAATGCCTTAGCTCAGAAATCTTCACGCTCTCTAAAAGTTTGAATGCCCAATGAAGTGAAATGGAGCCAAAACCTTATTTTATAGTCTTTTCTGCTACCTACCACATTAAGTGCTTGCCAGTAATGTATTAGCTTAACTTTATTTGCTTGTAATGAGTGATTTTTAACTTCTCTTTTTTTTTTTTAACCGAGGGAATAATAGCACGTGTCATTAGATTGCCAAATGCTCAAGATAATTTTCTTCAATTTGATGAAGAACTTCCTGCTGGTGGAGCACTGCTCTGTCTTGCTGGTGGAGCATTACATTGTCCTGCTGGTGGAGCATTTGTTGGTTCTATCGGTGGAGGAGTATTCCCAATATTTAGATCACCTTTTCTAATCCATTGCTTTGAGAATTCTTGCTTAACCTCTTCAACCTTTTCTTTACCTTTCAAGCTAGTACTTTTGTTGTCTACTGGTGTACCTTTACTTCTACAAAATTTAGCAATATGACCAATTTTGTTACATGCATAACAAGTTACATTATTTTTCTGAATAATTTTCACATAACCTATGCCGGTTTGTGTTCTGCATTGATTTGATAAATGTCCAAATCTTCCACAAACATAACATCTTACATTCATTCTACAGTTTTCAGAGTTATGATGAATTTTGTTGCATTTGGAGCATTGACCGATGGGAGGATTGATATTCTGATAATTCCTAGATCTACATTCATTTTCCCTATGACCATATTTATTGCAGTTAAAGCATTTTCCATTGAATTTGTAAGTATTAGAAGGTCTTACCGGTTTGCTGTGATCCTGGGTATTTGCAGTACCAGAGCTTTCTCCAACTTCAAATCCAATTCCAGAAGTGTCACCTTTGGGTTTTTGATTCTTCAATAAGGTACCAAGTTCTTCTGAGCTTTTCTTGAATTTTTATTTGTGTTGATTTACAGTTTCCAATTCCCTTTCCAAGATTTCTTTTTGTCTCATTAGTTCATTCGAGTCATTCTGAGTATGCATCAGATCTGTCTTCAACATGTCATTCTCATAGCTAAGTCTTGTGTTCTCATTTGCTGCATCACTTAGTCTTCTGGTCAATTCTTCTTCATTCTTCTTTCTGTCCTCAATCTCTTTGCAAAATCTCATAGTCATATCCTGTATTTCATTTTTTGTTGTCATGATCTCTTGTTTCAACTTGCTTATCATATCATTAAGTGATTCCTTTTCATCATTCTCATTTTGCAATTTTTCACAAAGTTCTATTCTCTTATTTCTTGTAATAGTAAGATTTTCTTGAAGTGCCTGAATGATATCCTGAGCTGCTTTTAAATCATCTTCTAATTTGATATTTTTCAACTTCTCTGCATCATAGTCAGTAAGAGCTCCTTCAAGTTGCTTCATCAGATTTTCCATCTTTACCGGTGTCAAGATCTTCCTCAAGCTATTAGGCTTTTGAAAATAGAGGACCAGGCTCTGATACCAATTGTTAGGGTTCCCACAGATACTGAGAGGGGGGGTGAATCAGTATCTGATTGATAATGTGATTTTCTTAAAACAGAACATGCTGAACATAAAGTAACAGTATACCGGTATGCAAGAATTAATGTGATTTACAGAACCAAAAACATCCACATGAAAAGAACACCGTAACACAAGATGTTTAATGAGGAAACCCGGTGTGGGAAAAACCTTGGTGGGATTTGTGACCCACAATATTCACTTACTGGCCAATAAGAGAATATTACTTACAATAGGGGCCTGCACATGTAGGAAGGCCAATTGCCTAGAGCACACTGCTCAATAAGAAGTCACACTGACTTACAATGAGGATTATGCAAATCCAATGATCTGTACTGCTTTACAATAACATCTTCAATGCCAGATTCAGTACCGGTTCTTGCTCTGTTCTTTACATATACCCTTGACCTATAATTCGCACATTAGGTCTGTCTAATAATTTTCTTTATGCTTCCTTTCCATATCTTACAAATGTCTACAATGATCTCTTTTATATACAAGAGTCATTTTACAATTTTCCAAGTCGGCTTACAATAATAAACAAAATATTACATATCAAAAATCCTGTTGGCCTCTGTGCTGGTGCCGGTGCCAGTGTAGAGTGGTCTTGCTGATGTCGGTGCACTGTCTTGCTTGAATAATGCTTTACCAGTAGAATGTCTTGCCGGTGCCATAGGATTGCAAGGTTGCTTGTGTAATGCTTTGCCAGTATAGTGTCTTGCCGGTGCCATAGGATTGCAAGGTTGCCATCAATGACAAAACCTTCAATCACACACAATGTCTCATTGGAGTGTCCATAAGCCAACATCCAAGTCCTTCTCAATCTCTTCTAGGGATTGTTTCTTGCCAATCTCAAGGTGTTTGCATCAAGTGTTTAGCTAGGAACCCTACCAATTCACAGTGTTTCCCACATGCTCATTCTAGCTGTCTTGTCTTCAACCTGTCAATTTCACCTCCTGCTATTGTGAGTTGTTGTAGAGGTGTGGAGGTGGCTTTTAACATGAAATGATTACCATTTGGGTCCATTTGTGGTTTGCATCCATTATCTTTCTTACCGATTTCACCATTTTTCCTAGAAAAGGGCTACAAGGAATGAGCCCCTATTAGGCCTCCAAAATCCGGTTTTTGTATTCAATCCATTTGTATTAACATTGTAAGCAAAATAAGCCAAAAATAATGACAAACAGTCCGAAAATGAGTAGTTTCAGATTGTTGATCATACAAAAACAAAACTCCAACCTTGGTAACCATGCAAGAGGAGGTTTTTATAGTGTTCCCCAAGTGTGAAGGCATTCTATGGTGTTGTGCTATCCCTAACTCCATCACTAAGAATTTTAGGACAAAAATTGCCATGACAACTTTCAAAAGTTGTCATGACAACTTTTACAACTTTGTACTTTTTTGCTTTGTCAACCTATGAAACCTATTTCAAGTCATTACTCATGACTTCTTAAGCATTCCTAAGACTATTATAAACCTCTCTAATTCTCACACAAGTTTTTCCACTTTTGACCATCAAGAAGGTCAATTTCCTACTCAAACCACTACTTATGCACAAAGTGCAAACCTAGGAAGAAACTAACTGAGCTAAGCCTACACTTGATTCATCACACTCCCTCTTGGACCCTCCTGAAGTCCTTATTAAGTACCTAACTTGGCTAAGGTCAGTACAAGCCAAAATTGAGAGAAGACTATAAGCCTAAGTCCTAGGTGCTCCTGCAACAAATGGGGTAGGATATGTATCTCCCTAAAAGCATTTGATTACTAGGGCTACACATGACCATTAGAGGTCGGGCTAAAGGGTAATTTACCTAGGGAAACCTATATAAATAGATCCTATAAATTCGTTTAATATCTAAGACCCCATCCCTATTATTCATGAAGCATTCATCATCATGCATTTTTCAAAGATTCAAAACTACATTTTATCCTTCAAGAATTGTGGAGCAAAGTTACATCAATCTTCATGCAAGCATGTGCATGTGATTAGGGTTTTCATTTCCATGTGTTTGTCATGCCATTACATTCAGAGAGCATTGCATCATTGACAACAATTGCAGATCGAAGGTATATGTCCTTAACATTTATTTTAATATTTGCATTATTTTATTCAAGTTTAATTCCTAAACTGGGGTTTGACTTAGGAAAAACCCTATCCACAACATCTCTCCTCTTTTTGTGTGTAGGAAATAGGCTTGGGAGTCGTACTCTAGAAATCTGATAAAGTTTATAGTGATGAACAAGTCAGCTTTTGATGGAGAAAAAATCAAAGGACCAAGGCAGATCTGTACTATCTGGTCCTAAAAAATTAGGTCAAACGTCTAGAAATAGGTTCTAAATATCTTATTTTCCTAGATCTTAGTCAGTGGCTCTATGGGACATCTGTAGTTTATTATTTCTATCAATTTACTTCAATTATTCATGCTTTTATCCTAATTTCACAATTTACAATCTATTTCAATCTAGAAAGAGGGAACCAAACCCTAACTAGTGAATCTAATCAGAATTTATGTCCTTTATTTATTTGGATTAATGATAAACATATTAGGTTCACCCCTCTTTCAATTTATAGGCTAATTTGGTTAATTAGTGGTCTTATCCTACTTGGTGAAACCCTAGTTCCAAATTGCGCCATTACATTTTGGTGAACATGATGTCTTTCATGCTTAATTATAATCTTGTCTTAGATATTATTTTGTATGCATGTTCAAATTAAAATGTACACTCTTAGTTTATATTTTCAATTGAATTACATAAATTTAAAGGTTAAATTCACAAAAACCCTAATTTATTACTCTAAAATTGACTTGTGGGTTGCGTAATTTTTAACTACATTTTTAGATCTGATTGTTATGACATGTTATGTTTATATTTAGATACATTAAATCATTGTTCATGTACTTGCATCAGTGAAAACTTCATAAAAAATACACATTGTTATCTCTTTTTATCATGCATTTTGCATATGTTATAATTTGAAAAATAAAATTGTTGTCATTTTGTTTCCATGTTGCATTTATTTCATAGATGTGATAATGGATAAGTGTCCCTTGTTTCACTCTCTCCCTCTCCTAAGGATCCTCTTATTCATGAGGATATTTTATTTCCAAAAGGAATCATTAACACTTCTTTCAAAATTCTCCCTTCTAAGGATGAAGTTTTGAGGAATGATGTTGATCTTTCTCCTAAAATGTGCCTCTCCCATAAGTATATCCTAGAGGAAGAGAATTATATCATAAACACATTCCTTAATGTTACCTTATCTTCTATACATGGTTCCTCTCCTAGAGAAAAAGAATTGATCAACACTGATTTATCATCTCCCAAATTTGGTGCTACCAATGAGGGACATTAGTGTAAGAAGAGGTTATGAACACTTCTTTCAAAACTCTCCCTTCTAAGGATGAAGCTTTGAAGAATGGTGTTCATTTTTTTCTTAAAATGTACATCCCCCATGAGGAAAATGTAGTTTAAGTGGATGATATTGTCACTACCTTTCCTAGTGGTACCATACCCTCTTTTCATTTCAATGAATTTCTCACTATAGATGAAGAATTAATGAGTTGTGTTTATCCTTCTCCTAAATCTTGTCTTACCCATAAAGATACCTTGGAGGAAGAAGATGAAATCATTAGAAATTTACTTGATGCTCTCCCTTCTAAAGATGTATCCTTTGAGAGTAAACAACCTAATCAAGTCAATACAATTCATGTTTTTAGAGTTATGAGAATACTAAGCCTAAAAACCTCTCAATATCCTAAAAGTTTTAAAACACATATGTGAAAGAGGTGATATGGAAAGGCAACTAGAACAATAATATGGTTGTGAAATACATCACACATTTAATGCTTATGTCAAAAACAAAAATCACAATGTTATTCTTACTTCCCTTCCTTCCCCCCTCATCCTAATAAATATGTTGATATGGAACCTAATCTTGTTGAGAAACTCCATGATATCTTAGCTAGGATTTCCCTTTGAAACTTGATTAAAACTTCACCTTCACACAATAGGTTGATGCAAGAAGCCTTCCAAAGCGTGGTTCCTCATCCTTACTCTAAACCAAATGATATTACATTCTCAAAAGATGAATCTCCTTCTATAGAGGTTAAAAATAGAGATGATCCCCTTATGATTACTCATTGAATTTATGAACAAAAGATAAGAGGTACTTTGATTGATAATGGGTAAACACTTCAAATTTTTTGTGTTGACTTATTAAATAAGATAAATTGGTATTATTCTTCTATTGAACCCAATCCTCATCATGTTCATGGATTTGATAATGTTCCTAGAGAGTCACTTGGTATGGTCATATTACCTATCAAAGTAGGACCCATGAATTTACCTACTCCTATTCATGTCATGCCCAACCATCTTAATTATAACCTTCTTATAGGTAGAACATGGATTTATGCTATGAAAGAAGTTCTTACTACCCTTCACTGTACAATCAAATTCATATATAACAAGGAACTTCATACAATAAAGTCTGAATATCCTAATCCTTATCATTTTATTCATGATGAATTTGGATGCATTTCCCCCTTTAATACTATGATTCCTTCCACAACACAATATTCTATCAATGATGCTTCCTTAGAAAGGAATTGGGGTACATTATACTTTACACCCTCCTTAAATGGTTATAATAAGATCCCTCCATTAAATAATAAAGCCTTGAAGGAGCCTTGTGTATCTTTTATCTAGTATTCTTTTAAATTAATTCCCAAATCTCCTTCCAACATATGTCTTCATAATGATGGGCGCTCTTTATATTTTGTTACTAATAATGAACCCTCTCCTCTTCACATTTCAATATCCACACATGGATACAATGGACATGGTTTAGGATGTGTGCAATGAAGTTTTGAAGATCATGAGAAATCTACATCACACTTTTCCAAAGAAGGTTTAGGTTTCCAAAGTCCGCCTTTGTTGGCATCATCTCCCCCATTGTCTAGCAAGCCCGTGTCTTCTTATTTCAATATGGCATTACAAAAAATATTTTTTCCAACCTCCTTCATGACAATTTAATTTCTCTTCTTTGGCCTAAACGAAGAAGAAAACATACACAACATCTTAAAAATTCTACTTTTTCAAGTATCAAATCCATGGCCATTCTACTAATGAATGCCAAGATTTGCAAACTAAAATACAACAATATATTGACTTAGGTATCATAAAAGTACAATGTGACAATGAATTTCATATTTATTATGATCATTTCAAATAACATTCAAGTTCCTATTATGTTGCTCCTCACTATGTGACATTGTTAGCCTACCTATTGGGGGCTTATTGTCATTCATGGTGGTACAATTTTAGGTGCAATCATACTGAGTGAGAAACATAATATTTATTCTTATCTCTATGCTTTGGGGGCAAGAATTTATTTCCTCTTTTTAAGGATTCACCTTTTCTTTTATGAGTTGTATTTTTCATAACATTATGTCCTTTCTTGCATAAAATTATCCTTCATGCAAGTACATGCATGTTCCTTAGGTATGACCTATTCATTTCTTGAAATGGTAGATCTCTTATTAATAAATATCTTATTACTTTTCTTTGTCCCTATGCTTGGGGGGAATTGATCTTTCCTACCCTTTCCAAGGATCCACTTTTCCTTTGTTGAGTAGTGTTTATTTATGACATGAAGTCATTCCTTGTGTGAAGTTGTTTGTTTTCTCAAGGATTATCTCTTACATAAGAGGTTTGTATCCTTGTCTACAACCTCTTCTACACTTTTCAATGTATATCTATTTTAAATAAACCCTTCACTTTGGGATCAAAAGTGTGTCATCCTTTAAAATCAAGAATCCCTTTCACCTAGCAATAGGGGGAAGGTATGGATTCTTGTTCTCCTTCCTCTCTTTTGGCTGATGATGTTATTTTTTGTTCAAGAAACTCCTCTTGGAGGTAGATGAATTTTGAGAAAATATATCTTATTCTCGAAGGATACCCTTTACACTTATTGCAAGATACCTATTTTTCAACTATCTTGTCCTTTCTTGCAAGAGTATTGACTCTTTAGCTTGGATTAATGAACATTGTTTCCTAAAAGGATATCTCTTGGGTGTTGAAGGTGTGTATCCTTGTTTCTAAATTCCTTAAGACATCAACATAGGGCTATGTTGACATCTTAAGGGGGGGCATTTCATTTCATCCTCTTTATACTATATTGTACCATATTTTTGTGTGCCTTATACGAGATGTTCATTATTGAAACCAAACAAGACAAGGTCTTACACGAGATGCTTCATGCCCAAAACCAGACACAATATTTATATCTTATATGGGGTACACATTCTTAAAACTAGATAAAACAAATTCTTACATGAGATGTTCTCAAAACCAAGCATATAAATTTGTCTTATACAGGGTGCTCAGACTTGAAACTAAAGAAAAAAAGTCTTATATGAGATGATTCATTCTTGAAACTAGACATATTTGAATTTTCATTTTATGTCTTATAAAAGTTGTTGCATGATTGAAATGAGAAAAAAAAAGTCTTATATGAGATGCTTCATTCCTAAAAATGGATAGTAGCAAATGTAGTAGGATGAGTGGAACT
This sequence comes from Cryptomeria japonica, assembly GCF_030272615.1. Lineage (NCBI taxonomy): Eukaryota > Viridiplantae > Streptophyta > Pinopsida > Cupressales > Cupressaceae > Cryptomeria > Cryptomeria japonica. The sequence continues at coordinate 520,473,752 of NC_081408.1, read as the reverse complement.
AGCAAAACACAACTAGACTATTCTGACTCTCCTCCCCAACATGGATCACCTAGAAAAAAATAGCTATCCTATGGTATCCATGTCTCGTCTTTCGCTTCCTCTCATGGATCACCTAGCAAAGCATAGCTAGCCTGTGGCATCCATGTTTCCCATTTTTTCTCCTTGTGAGCTCATAGCTTTGCTATTTGTGGTTCATGGTTTGATGGATGCTCTTGATCTTTTTATGTGATCACTTGTGTCCTTCTGATAGCATTTCAAGAATGATATTAGTGGTTGAGACATTTTTATTATCGAGGTATCTTCAGCTAGTTGACTTGAGGTCTTGTTTTTTTCTTATCTTTTTTGTTGTGTGTCTTTTGTCTTTATTTTTCTTTGTTTGCCTTTTTGTCTTTGTCTTATTTTGTGTGCCCTAGAATGAGATTGTGTGAGTTAAGATCCTATGATTAGGGGCTTGGTTCCTTGAAATTAGTGATATATTATCTCCTTGTGATCTCACTCCTAACTGCTCCTCTCTCTCTCATCTTTCTACTTTAGCGCGAGTATTTATGTCATAGGCTCATACTCCCATTAAAGTGGGGACTAAATGTAGCATCATAAATTATCACCAATCCAATTTACACCTCATGTTTACTCTCCCGCTTTAGTGCACCCTATCCTCATCCCCTCCCTAGGTTCATTTAGGCCTGATTATCCAACTTTGATGTCATGTACACCCTTTGGTGGGTCCAACTGTGAGATGCCCACTCCCCTAGCGACTTGTTTTGGTCCTCTTTACTGAAGGACCAGGGTGTCCTAGTCCCTCTCAAAGGGACCTCAAGTTGAAATGGGTTAGTGTCTATATCTCCCCTTTATCATTTGATTCTCGGGACTACACATGACCGTTCAAGGTCGACCTAATCTATAATTTACTTAGGGAATCCTATATAAAAACATCCTATCAATTCACTCAAGATCTAAGACTCCAGCCATATTATTCATGCATTTGTGAAGCATTCATCATCAAGCATTTAGAGATTCAAGGCTACATTTTATCCTTCAAGCATTGTGGATCTAAGTAGCATCAATCTTCATGAAAGCATGTGTGTGTGATTAGGGTTTTTCATGTCCATGTCTTTTTCATGAGATTACATTCAACATTTGTGATAATATTCAAAGAGAATTGTATCATCATCAACAATTACAGATCTAATGTATATCTCCTGAATATTTATTTTAGTATTTGCATTATTTCATTCAAGGTTAATTCTTAAACTAGGGTTTGACTTAGGTAAACCCCTATCCACAAAATCTATCCTTCTCTTTCTATGTGCATGAAATAGGCTTATGATCTATACTTAGAAATTTCAGCAAAGTCAATAATGAAAAACAAGTCATCTTTTGATGGAGAAAAGTTTAGAGGACCAAGGTAGATCTATGCTACCTTGTACCAAAAAATCAGGATGAACTTCTAGGAACAATTTCTAAATATCTTATTTTGTCTAGATCTCAATTAGTTCCTCCACGGGACATTTTTAGTTTACTATTTTTATCAATTTACTTCAATTATTCATGATTTTACCCTAATTTCACAATTTACAATCTATTTCAATATAGAAATTGGGACACATGTTGGTAACAACAATGAAGGAAAACTAAGAGCGGGGGGGGGGGTGAATCAGTTTTCAACGGATCTACAAACTTAACCACAAATACAGATCTGATAAATTGTAGCAACAACAAAGATACACAAATTGATATCACAACACACAATACCAATATTTTGACATGGAAAACCCGGTTAAGGGAAGAACCACGGCGGGAACCTACCCACAATAAGATGATACTCTGCAGTAGTATGTGAAAATAATTACAATGGGAATGCACCTACATTTAGGCTCACTTCCTAGAGCTTATTGCTCAAAAGATAATAATTTGTAAGGGCACAACCCTTAGGGAAAGTTCACTACCTTACAAGGAATTCTCACTGACTTACAAAAGATTTAGACTACAATCCAGATGAAATGAACTGCAATAATAGCATCTGCTAATGCCTAATGATAGTTCCGATTAAGCACATATGTCTGCTCTGCAACACCAATCTCTTCTCAATACATCAAAAAAAAATATGAATCCTTGTTCGCACATACACCACTCACTGATAATGCAGACACAACCTCGACACCCAAATTACATGACAATATCACCTATTTATACAAATCATCAACCTTGACAACAAGGTTGGATAAAGCCTCAACACCTAATTACAAAATTACATCACACGATATAAAGATCGACCACCAGACCAATATAATGATATACATGACATAACATGGACCTAAATCAAATTTCCAATTTCTCATCTCCATCGGAAATCACACCAAGATCAACCACAACACACTATACCACTAGGAAAACTGCATAACACGAAGAACATCACCGGTTCAACAAAAATACCAAAAACTCGCACAATAATCAATACGGATCATCAAGACAAATAGGACACAATTAGGAAACACCGAAAAGAACATTAGAATCATCAGTAACAATTGCACCAACATCACTTATCAAATCTTCATTGATCAACATATGAACCTCAAGAACACTCAAACAACAACAACTGTCATGAAGAAAGATAGCCTATGCAACACCAAATCATGAACCATCTACAATGAAGATACATATGAACATCCCAAAAAATCTCCCAAAATCTTAGCTCAAGATCTGATGACAATGGAATATACCAGAGGAAGTATCGAACTCTACATAGCACTGATTAGAAAAACAAATTGTAAACCAAATCATATGATATGATTAATTAAGCTTTCTGGATCACTAAAAACAATACAGAAAGATGTAATGATACTAGAAATACTCCATATAAAAAACCATGATCCCAAATAAGCCAATCTATAGTCACCAGAGCAATAAATCACAGGAAGATGTTGACATCAATGACAACAACATATCCTAGAAGCAATAATGTCCAACAATTTCACCCTTTGGCATTGATGACAACATATGAATTTGAAAATATCGATGCAAAGAAAGAAAATATCTCCAACAAACTCCCCCTAAGATCAAGCAGATAAAAGAGTTTTTCACATGCTTCTCTCCCCCTTTGACATCAATGATAAAGGTCTTCAAAACAAAAAACCAAACTTACTCTCCCCCTTTGACAAAAAAATCATGATTCTCTCTCCCATTAACATACTAACTACTCTAGCAGAGTAGCAACACCAACTCGTCAATCCGGACAAAAGGATAAGACTATTAAGTCCATCGGATTGATGCAACTCAATGCATCTAGTTCCCATTAGGAGGGGTAGATACCCCTAACTTGTCTCTCAAATAGACAAATGTATCTGCAGGCAAAGGCTTAGTAAAAATATCAGCAATTTGTTCCTTTGTAGACACATACTCTAGCTTTACTTCCTCTTCATTGACTTTTTCTCTCAATAAATGATACTTTATTGATACATGTTTGGTCTTTGAATGTTGCACTAGGTTCTTTGACATATTAATAGCACTGGAATTATCACAATATATGACAATAGGCTCATCATAGATAACTCTGATATCTTTCAACATTTGCTTCATCCAAACTACTTGAGTGTAGTTGCTAGCAACATCAATGTACTTAGCTTTAGTAGTAGATAGGGACACTAGAACTTGTTTCTTACTAGCCCATGAAACCAATTTATTATCCAAAAAGAGTGCACCACTAGATGTACTCTTCTGGTCATCAACATCACCAGCCCAATCGTCATCAGTGTAAGCACATAACATGAAATCATCATTCCTCGGATACTACAAACTATAATCCACAGTCACTTTCAAGTATCTGAATATCCTCTTTACAATAGTGACATGACTCTCTTTCGGATCAACATGATATCTAGCAGCCATGCACACAACATGCATAATCTCAGGTCTAGTTTGAGTAAGATATAGCAATCCACCAGCTATAGATCTGTACAAAGTCTAATTAGCTTTTGGAGATTCATAGATTTTAGATGATTTGCAGCTAGTCACCATAGGAGTTCCAATCAGTTTTAAGTCATCTAACCCAAACTTCTTGAGCAATTCCTTCACATATTTAGTTTGAGATATAAAAATACCTTTTATAGTCTATGAAAATTGTAATACTAAGAAAAATTTCATCTCTCCTATCATAGACATCTCAAATTCTTTATGCATATCATCGACAAACTTCATACTCAAGTTATGATCTCCTCCAAAGATAATATCATCAACAAAGACTTCAACAATCAAAATGTTATCATTCTCAATATTGAAATATGGCTTACTATTAGTAGTACTGTTGTCACAAAAATTTTCACCCTTGGTGATCAGACTTGATCACCAACCTTGTGAAACATGGAAACAACCTCCGAAGTGTGGGAAAAGCAGAAGTGAGGTTGAGTCTCTGAAGAAGGCTAACTTTATTTTCAATCTGATGCAGGTGTTGGACCAACCCAACACTGATAAAGCTAATCTATGTTCTGACACGGAAAAGGGAGAGGGAGAATGGTTGCATGAAAGAAGGTAAATGAAGTTTGCACCTAGATTGAAAGTTTATCTACCCCCACCTATAATTTCATAGAACATCAATAAAACTGCCCAAAAGATACACAAATTTCTATCTAAGTGTAGCTTTCTAAGGCTAAGTCAAGGTTGGAATTCTTAACTATGATAGAAGAACGAACAATGTTCTCATATGCCACCCTAAGTGGAGTCAACACTATCACAGATGTTGAGAAAGCAAGAAAGACACATTTACACAAATAGGTAAAAGAGATACACAAGTTTGCATAAACTAAAACTAGGTAACGAGAGCCAATTCTATTAATGTAGAGACAAGGTGATTTTACAATTGCAGAAATCATGGATTACTGTAAGAGAAAAGAGGAGAAGATCTTGTAAACATGCTACAAAAATTGCCTTTATAGTTCAGGCATAACTGAGATGGCTACAACTGATAAAAAACCTAACCCTAATCAGGGTTAGGTTACAAAATGTATGAGGGGGGAGAAAATCAGATCGATGGATCTGATAACAGGCTAGAACACCCTCTAGAAGATGTCCTGTAGCCTAGAAAAGAGAAAAACCACTCCTTGGTGAAGTAATCCCTATTGAAAATAATGGTCAAGCACACTTGCAGGGACAAAAAGTTTTTGTATTGCATTGAAAAGTCATGGTGGCATATGAAATCGGCCTGCAGGGGTCACCGTTGGAGTTATGACATTGAAATCTGATGGTTGGAGTGAAATCGGGTCGGAAATGAGCGTCGATTGAGCATAGAACATCCCTGATCATCGGGTTGACAACAACCCTCTTGCAGAGCATTCAAAACCCAATGGCCACCATGAATTCAAATGTCCACCGTTGATATGAGAAATTCACGCGAAGATGGATGCACGAGATCGCTCCATGCAAGCACCCAACAGGCCTAACACAAGATTAAAACATAGCCGTCGGATCAGGCCTTTTATGAAATCTGACAGCCATAGATGTCCGATGTGGCATCCTGGGTCCACGTCTCACTGGCTATGTTTGACTGTTGACTGCAATGAGTTCTTATCCTACAACATCACTATGGGTCTACATTTACCCCGCGGGATAAGCATCCTCTTTGTTCTAATTTGCATTGCTTATCCCACAGCTCTTCTTCACTGTTTGTTCAACCTTGTGGGATATGGAAGAACACACATTTGCCCTATGTTTCTTATCCCTCAATATTTTTTCACTTGTTGTTGTACCTCATGGGATAAGAATTTATGCTTTCGCTTTCTCTTGCTTCTTATCCTATGGACTTACATTGATGCTCTTTTAACCCCGCAAGATAAGGTAAAAAAAAAACTTGCCTTAGTTAACCTCTTATCCCACGGATTGCTGCTAATGTCCTTATAACCTCATGAGATAAGCTTCCCTCTTTGCTTTGAAAAATTCCTTATCCCGTGTGCTACTGATGTTGCCTTTGAAACCTTGCAGGATAAGCAAAAAGCCCCTTTTTCTCTGTGTTGATTTTATCCCGCAGTAGTCCTATCCCATGGACTTTCCTTCAAACTCTACCTCACTTTTCTGATTGGGGTTCGCCATGCCTTAGTTATTTTTCTATCCCACGGGCAACTGTTGATGATTTTATAACTCTGTAGGATAAGCGAAATGCTTATCATTATTTCTTATCCTGTGGGACCTTTGTTGCATCCATTTCATTGAGGGATAAGAGAAGAGCCCTTTCTTTGACTTCCTTATCCCATGGGACCTTATCAAGCGCAGCCAAAACCTGCTAAGGTTGGCACAAAAATTGCCAACAAGTACCTTTATTAAATCCCAAGTTTAGTAAATACTTATCTAATCTAGCATACCAAGCTCTAGGGGCTTGTTTCAATCCATAAAGAGTTTTCTTCAGTTTGCATACCATGTCACCATCATCTAATAATGAAAATCCATTAGGTTTCTCAGTGTAGACTTCTACCTTAAGATCACCATTCAAAAAGGTGGACCTGACATCCATCTGATATACCTTGAAATCTTTATAGGTAGCATATGCAAGGAACAATCTAACAGCTTCAAGTCTGGCTACCAGAGAAATAGTCTCCTCATAATCAATTCCTTCCTTCTGTGAATATCTTTTGCATACCAATCTTGCTTTATTTCTAACAACTTCACTAACTTCACTTAATTTGTTCTTGAATACCCATTTAGTAACAATCACATTCTTATTTGTAGGTCTAGGCACAAGCTCCCATGTGTTATTCTTTTCAATCTGATTCAATTCTTCTTCCATAGCCCTTATCCAATTTTCATCTTTGTAAGCCTCAACAACATCTTTAGGTTCAATTTTAGAAATCAAACATATCTCTTCAACAACTAGTCTTCTTCTAGTCATCACAACTTTATTTTTATCTCCAATGATTTGATTTTCAGAATGACTAAGTCTTACATACCTCAGAGTCTTTTGATTATTCTGATTTTCAAGTTCCTGTACTTCTTCACCAGCAGTAGCAATATCCAGATTAACAGCCTCTATTGGATCATTCTTCTTCAATTCTTTAGTCTAAATAGGTGTTAGAACAATATGTTGACCATTATCATATCCACGTGCTCTGATTTCATTTCCATTGTTCTCATCAACCTTCACATTTGCACTTTCTACTATCTTTCTCAGTCTCTTATTGATGGCTTGATGATGATTATCATGTATTCATCACTTGTTGTCATTGATGAAACACTCTCACACATATATGATTACACTGACTACTGGTGTAACTTCATTGATTTACACTATTAACTGATATGTTTAAGGTCTATCTCTAACCAGTACTCTATGTCAACCGGTATGTGCCTAAGAGATAACATGTGGCTACATTAAGTCAGCATCAAAATGAAGATAAAGCTGAAGATGAAGATCAAGCGAAAGATTCCAGGACAACGGTTCACATATTTTGTTCCAACCGGTATTGACTGTTCTAACCGGTATCCATTTTTGTGATGAGTTACCAGCACCGTTTGTTTGGTGGTCATTTTTGTGATGAGTTATGTTTAATTGTCTAGATACACTGCACCTAGGAAATTGTGTTCCTCTAGCCGACATAAGATTTGTATGTCTATTTAAAGACATCTTAGTGAATCATTTAAAAAAACAAAAGAACTGATATATAAGAGGATATTTTATGCGAATACCGATATGCATAAAGAGTGAAATATTTTTTTGAAGAGCGATAAGTGTTTAGATGAAGAGAAAAGTTGAATGTACTTAGAATGATCTAATCAAGCAAGTCTTGTGCTACTCAGAACAGATCAAAACTTTCTTGTTGTTTTCTAATCATTACAACATAATCAAATCCCCTAACCGGGTAAGCTCTAACAAGCTTCATTGTACAAATCCTCTAACAAGGTGATCCATTAGTTTGGATTCTAAAATCCTCCAGGAAGGTTAGTCTTAACAGGGTATAAGCTTCTAATCAAGCTTGGTATCTCTAACAAGATTTGCTCATAGCAGAGCACTTTGTAAGACCTTACCGGTCAGTTATCTATTACTGTAGATAGTTAACTTGTGAGTTCCATCTCACCATGGTTTTTAACTATTTGGGTTTTCCACGTATAAACACTTGTGTTATGGTGGATGGTCTAATTTATGTTGATGTTGTTATTTCATTTTGGATAGCATGTATTTTGTTCAAATTCTTGGTTAAGTTCATCTACCGGTTAGTGTTTAAAGTTGTGCTTGATTTGGTGTCACTGATTCACCCCCACCCCCCCCTTCTCAGTGCTTTTCAAGACCATCAATTGGTATCAGAGCCTAACTTCTTTGAAGCCTAACCGCTTAGAAGGGAATATTGAAACTACCATGGGGGATAGAAGCTACTTCAAGGTGGGTAGAGAGCTAGAAGCTAGCAGAAATGAAATTGAATCCCTTAGGGACAAACTGAAAGTTTCTCAATTCAAAAGGAGAGAGTTATCTAAAAAACTTCTAGAAATATCTAATAATAGTTCTTCAGATGAAGCCAATATTGAAGCTTTAGTTGATGAAGTTGAAAAGGTGAACGGTGAAAAACTGAATCTAAGAAGAGAACTAGAAGGTCTCACTATCTGCATGAGTTAGGAATTGGAAACCAGAAGAGCTGCTGAAGATCTTATCAAGGTAAGAGATCAAGAGATCATAAAGATCAAACTAGAAAAAGATACTATACAAGAGGACTTGATTGCTGAAACAGAAGAAAAGGAGAACCTAAAGCTAGATCTTGAGTCGGCATCATCTCTGAAAGAGAACTTGTCTAAGCATAATGAAGATCTTGTCAAAAAGCTTACTGAAGCCAAAGAGAAATTGGAGAAGTTCGTCAAACGTTCTACCATGCTAGAAGAACAAATTCAATCACAGAGAATGAAGGGTGATATCTCTGGACTTGGTTTTCATACAACTAAAAAAGGTGAATCCTCTAGTACAAAGAACAAAACTACTTCTAAAGTCAATAAGACTATCAGTAAGAAGGTTTTTAAACCTATCTGCTTTGTTTGTCACAAGCCTGGTCATACTGCAAATGTTTGTAGGAACAAACCTAACAGAAATGCAAATTACAATACTAATGCTAGGTATGTGTCTAGAAAGTTTGAAGGTCATTGCTACACATGTGGAATGTGTGGGCATAGACATATTGAGTGTAGATATGGATCAAACAATCATGTACCACACATGCATCCTAGACCAAATGGTGACCGGATAAGGAATTTTGATAACTGGGTAAACCAGAACTAGCAAAGACCCTATGGCAACTGGTTTAGTCCATTCGAAATGGAAAAGGCAACAAATTTTGTTTACACCTTTTGTACTAACCTTGGTCATGTTGCTATGGACTGTAGAAGAAGAACAAGAAGAGGAGATGCAGGACCTTGTAGATCATCTAGTATGGTCCATTACCACTGCAAAAAATTGGGGCACTTAGCAAAGTTTTGTAGATCAAGAAATAACAGACCGGTCAACATCTTCAAGGATCAGAAAGGCAAGCATAAAGTTGATGTTGAGGAAACCAGAGAGGATATGAACTGGACTTGGAAGAAGAAAAACAAAGATTTTCCTATAGAGGAAACCGTTCCTTCACCAAGTGAAGAGAACCCAGCACCAGTAACTTAAGCCTGTTTAACATGGCTAAGGGGAGCTTAATGGTAAAACATTTCCTAGCCCCTTTGTAAAATGAGTGGGAAGGAATTATTGAATTTTGAATTTTGGTTACTTTTTGTTGACGTGTTATCAACCGATATTTCACTTAAGTGGTAAATAAAAATTAGGGTTTGTAACCTAAAGTGCGAGCATTTATTGTGGCTGGTAAAGTGGATAAAAACAAGTTTTACTTTATCATTTTTACCCTAACTCTTTCGAGAAAGAAATTTGAAGCGATTGCAGAGTAGAACAAGATTGTCTTGGTGTAAATTGGCAAACTGCTTTGTGATTAGAGGAATCAAGTTGAATTGAAAGTTGCAGAGAAGCGAACGGGTGTGCATTTGAACATTTCAACTAGGAAATAGAGCAATGTACAAGATACAAGGTATTTCTTTGTATACCGCTTCGAAACTTGTTTATCTAGAATGGCATCTACTTCTAAGTCTGTAGAGAGGTTAATGATCATTGCTAAGCCCGAGGAAGCTCTAAAGGAAGATAAATTTATGTCTTATAATGCATTATTGCAAGTCCCAAGTGGTGTTGTGGTCAAAGGTGACTTGTCCAGCTATATAGATTGCAAAATAGAAGATTTAGGAACTCTACACATCTATACTCAGCTTAAATCACTTTGTGATAAGAATGGAAAAATTGAAGCAAAGTATGCTAGGGTTTTTGAAAAAGGGTTTCATAATGCCACATATTTTCTTAGAGATTTTGAGGATGAACACATAAGAATCATCTTGAGTCAAGTCCACAGAGAGAATATGTATTTGGAAAGGACCCATACAATAACTAAGGAGGCTATTAGGGCTATAACAAGTTATTGCTCAACTGGTGAAATTCATGTGTTAAGAAGAATTTCAAAGGAAACTGTCTTCAAGCTAATCGGTTCTACATCTGATAAGTGTGCTTTCTCTATCAAAACTATTAGAGACCCTATAGTGAAACTTGCAGCAATGGTGATAGGCTACTGAGTATTCTACTATAGTAGATTTAACAGTGTTCCATCTGCAGCAATTCACACAACACATAGAATGATTGTTGATAATGCAAACTATGATATTTGTGAAGCTATCATAGACCAATTATTTCAAAATTTGAAATCCATTAAGAAGGACAATACACAAAAGTTCAAATATGGTTAGCTATTAGCCGAGTTATTTTTCTATTTTCAGAACTTCCTACCGGGTATTGGAGATATTGAATGGTCCAAGGAACAACCGGTCAATGCATAGATCAAGAACAACATTAAGGATATGAAGAATACTTTTCCAGCTGCCACGAACAAGTATTGTGATGAATTTCAAAAAAAGATGAGCATGAGAATGAGGTTACCTGAACATGTGGTAAAACACTTTGAAAAAGACACAATCTTCATGGTTACCACTAATTTTTTCTTAATGCAAGCAATTAAACCTAGAGAAGAAGAGATGGAAGATATGAGCTATGAGGTCAATCATGATTTACTGGTTGGCTATGCTAATTCCTTGTTAGCATGGCCTAAAGCTAAAAAGAAGGCAAAATTGGACATTGTGGCAGTCCAAGTTGTACCAACTAAAACTGGTACTGCACCTGTAGCTAAAGTGAAAGGAAAGCAAAAGAAATCTGATGAAAAATCTCCTGTGAAAAGACCACAAGGGTGACTCGGAATTCCCTAACCAAGAAGGAACCGACACCTAAAGTATATGAAAAGAAGGAGAATGCACCAAAGAAGAGAAATAGGAAATTGATTTTGCAACCAGAGTCCGAGGGTACAAATTTTGAAGAAGAACCAAAGAAGGAAAAAGCAACCGACAGAACACCTAAGAAGGTAAAGGTAGTGCCAAAGGAAACTACACCTATACATATTGCTACCTACAAACCTGACACAGTCTTTGAGAGGACAATAAAGTTATTAGGAAGAAACAGGTTTGACAATGTCAAAGAACATTATGATTCTTTCACTGAAGATGAGCAGAAGCAAGTAATCCAATAGGTAATAACTTATTTGGGTCATTACAATAGATTTCTGCTTGATTTGGAGAAATATATTTTAATCTCTTTGTATAATACTTTGTTAGATAAATGGGAAGAAGCAATTCAGTTGGAAAAGAAGATTTTTGATGAAATATTTGTACAATATTTTCCCAATCTATCATCGGATGGAATTAGTGCTCTAATTGAGCAATACAAAGCATATTTTGATTTTAAAATGAGGAGATTGAAGCTCCTTAATGGAAAAAGGGAAGTTATTGAGTCTAAGACTCATCAGCTAGCCTGTGTAATCAAACAAAGGGAAAAAGTCATCCACTCTAGCAATAAAGATGATACTACAGATGATGTTCCTCGACCAGAAATGGATGAAGAGGAAATTGTTCAAGCTGACGTAGTCTATCCAACCAAGAAGAAGGATGATTCCATTATTATTGTTGATGAAGATGTTCAGGACATAGTAGACCTATCTGGAGACATTAGTGCACTAGATATGGATCCTTCTACAATCACTGAAGTACAAGTTACATCAGTTGAACAATCGGGTACTCAACTAAAAGTGGACAATGAACCAGTAATTGAACAACTGGAGAAACCCCAATCTCCACCAGTCATTGAGACTACTCAAAATGAGTCTCCTGAGGAAGCTATCACTCAGCAAACTGAAGATACAATAGAGAAGAACACAGAAAGAGCCATCATTAAGAGTGTATCCCCTGAACTGGTGAAGCAAAAACTACTTGATGATGATGATGAAGACTCTCTAAGCATCTCAGGACCTATTGACATGAGCACCTTGAGTGCATCAGAAATGATGAATATTGCTAATGTTATGCAATCTTGAGCATACAAGAAGCGACTGAAAGAGCAAAGGATTGAAGCAGAGACAATCCAAAATGCAGTAGAAATTTTGTCCGGTTTACTACCGTAAACAGCTATTGCACATCTTCTCACTCCCATCAACAAACTTGGTCAGTTAGTTGTAGATGCATCTAATCAAATCAAATCACTTGAAGATGTTGCTCAAATGTTTGCTAAGAAGAGCCACAAGAAGGCATATGGAGATAAACTGGCTAAGAACATTGAAAGTGGCAAAATGGATTTATCTCATAATGGAAGTCTGTAGAAAAAAGCTATTGAAACTGGAGTGAAGTATCTTGCCTCTACCTCCAATGTTACTTTCTTTTATTCTGATATTTCTAAGAGTCGAGTTGAAACCGAGCAGGAAATAGAAAGGTTATGCAAGGCATATGTCCCACTCCAGGACTCCATTCATGACAGACTGAACATGAATGATAATGAGAAGGCTAAGCGATTCTGATCTCTATGAGAGCTCAAGAGCCAGCTCACCTCACAGGTCGACATTCTTCAGAGAACCTACTCCAATGCAGAAGTTATTCTTGCTACTCCTGAAACCTACATGCTAGACTCAATGGAAGAATTCTATTCCTAGTTGATGTCTACCTCTGAGTATACTGATAACATACTGGAATCATGGAAAAATGCTTTATCCCAGATGAAGTAGAATTTCAATGATATTTTTATGAGACTAGCCAATGCATGAACTTGTTTAAAATTGTAATATATGATGAACACTTTGATATAGATTTTCTATATATATGTATATATTTTACTTTATCATTTTGGCATTGTTGTCAAAGGGGGAGTAATAATATGTGTGTGTTTTTGAAAATTTTGTATTTATGCATGCATTAAGGGGGAGTATTGCATTAAAAAGGGGAATATGAGTACATATGTATATATGTTGTGTATGCACACTTAGCGGTGTTGTATTACTCTAAAAGTTTTCTAAGTGTTGCCATCAATGCCAAAGGGGACGATTGTTGGCTTGATGATGATTATCATGTATTCATCACTTGTTGTCATTGATGAAACACTCTCACACACACATGATTACATTGACTACCGGTGTAACTTCATTGATTTACACTGTTAACCGGTATGTTTAAGGTTTATCTCTTACCAGTACTCTATGTCAACCAGTATGTGCCTAAGAGATAACTTGTGGTTACATTAAGTTAGCATCAAAATGAAGATAAAGATGAAGATGAAGATCAAGCAGAAGATTCCAGGACAACGGTTCACATATTTTGTTCCAACCGGTATTGACTGTTCTAACCGGTATCCATTTTTGTGATGAGTTACCAGCACCATTTGTTTGGCGGTCATTTTTGTGATGAGTTATGTTTAATTGTCTAGATACACTGCACCTAGGAAATTGTGTTCCTGTGGCCGACATAAGATTTGTATGTCTATTTAAAGACATCTTAGTGAATCATTTAAAAAAAAGAAAGAACTGATATATAAGAGGAGCTTTTATGCAAATACCAATATGCATAAAGAGTGAAATCTTTTGTTGAAGAGCGATAAGTGTTTAGATGAAGAGAAGTGTTGAATGTACTTAGAATGATATGATCAAGAAAGTCTTGTGCTACTCAGAATAGATGAAATCTTTCTTGTTGTTTTCTAATCATTACAATAGAATCAAATATTTCTTGTTGTTTTCTAATCATTCTAAAATCCTCCAACAAGGTTACTCTTAACAGGGTAGTAGTCTTAACAGGGTATGATTCTAATCAAGCTTGGTATCTCTAACAAGGTTCGCTCCTAGCAGAGCACTTTGTAAGACCTTAACCGGTCAGTTATCTATTACTACAAATAGTTAACTTGTGAGTTCCATCTTACCGTGGTTTTTACCTATTTGGGTTTTCCATTTATAAACACTTGTGTTATGGTGGATGTTCTACTTTATGTGGATGTTGTTATTTCATTTTGGATAGCATGTATTTTGTTCAAATTCTTGGTTAAGTTCATCTACCGGTTAGTGTTTAAAGTTGTGCTTGATTTGGTGTCACTGATTCATATTATTCTTCAATTCTTGAGTCTAAATAGGTGTTAGAACAATATGTTGACCATCATCATATCCACGTGCTTTGATTTCTTTTCCATTGTTCTCATCAACCTTCACATTTGTACTTTCCACTATTTTTCTCAGTCTCTTATTGTAGCACCGATAGGCTTTTCTTTTTGTTGAATATCCCAAGAAAATTCCTTCATCACTTCTTGCATCAAACTTTCCTATATCCTCATCTCTCTTGATATAACATTTACTACTAAAAATTCTGAAATATCTCATAGTAGGAACATGACCAAACCATAGCTCATAAGGAGTCTTACCGACATCACCTTTTAGATGCACTCAGTTGAATGTGTAAACAAAAATGCTAACAACTTCTCTCCAATAGATCTTCAGAACATTCCCTTCAATCAACATAGTCCTTGCAACATCTAAGACAGTCATGTTCTTCCTTTCAACAACTCCATTTTGTTGTGGGGTTGTAGGAGTAGATAATTATCTTCTAATCCCATGCTTCTCATAGAATGAATCAAACTCACCAGAACAAAATTCTCCTCCTCTGTCAAACCTCATACATTTCACCTTCAATCCTTTCTCAGTCTCAACCTTTGCTTTCAATATCTTGAATTTATCTAATGATTCTGATTTCTCCTTAAAAAAGACAACCCACATCATACTAGAATAATCATTAATCAGTAACATAAAATATTTGGCACCTTGCACACTTCCAACATTTGTATGTCCTCATAGGTTAGTATGCACAATATCTAGCAATCCATCAGATGTATAGTTCTTACTCTTGAAATAAATTCTTGTTTTCTTACCCATTTGACATTCCTTACACACCGGATTAGCAGGCTTGACAATTTGAGGCAAATCTCTAACAACTTGAATAGAACTGATCTTAATCATTGAATCAAAATTAACATGACACATTCTCCTATTCTACAACCAACTCTCATCAATTTGAGTAATCAAACAAAATTTCTCATCAGCATCCAAATGAAATATATTACCTTCAGTCTTAGTTCTAGATGCAATCTCTATACCAAAGGCATTTAGGATCTTGCATTTTCCATTCTTGAATTGCAAATCATAACCTTTGTCCACCATCATCAAAGGAAATAGAACCTCTACCACAGATTACAAAGGCTTTTTCATCTCCAAATCTTACTATTCCACCATCATATCTCTCCATACTCACAAATTTTCTTTTATCACCGATCATATGATGTGAACAACCGCTATCAATCACCCATTCATCTTTCTCTTCAACCTTAGCAGCTAAATATTTCTCTTCAATGGTGCAGCTTGTGAAATCAATAGGTACCAGTCCATCTTATTTAAAAGAAATAAACACAACTTCATCTCTTTCTGATTCTTCATCTGTAACACTGTCATGAGAAACATAGTAACAATTTTTCTGATGCTTATACTTCCAGTTAGGCTTTTAAGGCTTATCATACTTCTCATGCTTCTCATATCTATCATTCCTATCATGCTTATCAAATTTATCATGCCTATAATATTTAGCCATTCTCCAGGCATCTAGAAACAAAATGTACTATCTTATTGCCATATAAAATAGGGGTCTGTTGATATGTATGACAGGGCCTCTAGATTGAGAAGGTCTGATAAAAGGAGGTGTAGACTGGGACCTTAGGGGTGTGGATATTTCTTCTTGGGTTCCCCTAACATATGACAATGAAATCCTACCTCTAGCTCTTCTAAAATTTGAATATGAAAGTTCAGAGTATTGGAAATTACCTCTAGAAGATGATCTCATGTGTATTCTTGGCATATAAGTGGCAGCTGATCCTCACCAAAATTCTAAATTATTTGTTCCTTAGAGTTTCCAAGTGCTTGATTGATTGCCTCGAAAGGATGAATTGCTTAGGAAAAGCACTGAATCCTTAGCAGATATGTTGAAATTGGGTCCCAATGGGCGTTCCATAACTGTTGCCACAAAAATTTGCACACTTGGTGATTAGACTTGATCACCAACCTTGTGAAACATGGAAGCAACCTCCCAAGTGTGGGACTTGCAGAAGTGAGGTTGAGTCTCCAGAGAAGGGTGACTTCCTTTTTAATATGATGCAGGTGTTGGACCAACCCAACACTGATAAAGCTAATCTATGCTTTGAGAGGGAAAAGGGAGAGGGAGAAGGGTTGCATGAAAGAAGAGAAATGAGGTTTGCACCTAGATTGAAAGTTGATCTACCCCCACCTATAATTTCACAGAACATCAATAAAATTGCCCAAAATATACACAAATTTCTATCTAAGTCTAGCTTTCTAAGTTTGAGTCAAGGTTGGAATTCTTAACTATGGCACATGAATGAACAATGTTCTTAGATTCCACCCTAAGAGGAGTCAACGCTATCACAAATGTTGAGAAAGAAAGAAAGATGTATTTACACAAACAAGTAAAAGAGATACACAAGTTTGCATAAACTAAAACTAGGTAAGGAGAGCCAATTCTATTAATGTAGAGACGAGGTGATTTTACAATTGCAGAAATCATGGATTACTGTAAGAGAAAAGAGGAGAAGATCCTGTAAACAAGCTACAAAATTTCCTTTATATTTCAAGCATAACTAAGATGGCCATAATTGATAAAAACCCTAACCATAAATGAGGGGCGAGAAGATCAGATCGACAGATTTGATTTGAGGGGTGAGAAGATCATATCGACAGATCTGATAATGTGCTGGAACACCCTTTGGAAGATGTCATGCAGCCTAGAAAAGAGGAAAACCACTCCCCGGTGAAGTAATCCCTATTGACAAGCATGGTCGAGCACACTTGTAGGGATTAAAAGTTTTTGTATTGCATTGAAAAGGCATGGTGGCATCTGAAATCGGCCTGCAGGGGTCACCTCTGGAGTTATAGCATTGAAATCTAGTTGTTGGAGCGAGATCTGGTCGAAAATGGGCACCGACTGAGCATAGAACATCCTCGACCATCGAGTCGACAACCTGTTGGGACTCATTAAATTTGAGTAATTTGAGAGGCCCATTTCAAAAAAAATCTATTTCATTTTTAGAAAGGCACATAATCTCATTCAGGTGGCCTAGTTAGAGAGAGGGTAAAATGGAGCCAGTTGATTTTCAAAGGGTAAGGCTTTGGAAACTTGTTGTATACCTTTCATTTAGCTTATGCAATGTGTTATAGCTTTCAAAATTCAGTTTGGATCAATTTATCTAGTATCCATTTCAAGGGGTGAGCTAAAAGAGCATGTTAGGTGGAAATGCAGATTTTATTAAGTAGCCTACTTTGAGCGCCTATAACTTTTTCCCAATTCATTGTCATATTGAATTTCAAAGTGCATTGAATTCTATGCATAAATTTGAGTCCACATGCTAAATTTCATGTCTTTATGAATCCATTTTCTCAGTTTGGTAAGTTTAATCCATTTGTAGTTTACTGTTTTCATAAGTCCTTGTTTCAGCAGCTAGTCGGAGCCCTAATTTGCACATTTGTAAAGATGCCCTAGTGAATTTCATATCAGAATGTTTTTTCTGAGATATTTTTGGTATAAAAGACAAGCTACGTTTCAAATTTCAAGCTCCGACCAATCCGTTTGATCAGTTTTCAAAAGGGTTTCTTGAGCCACTTTATTCAGTGTTCTGTATTTTCATTGCTACATCAGTTAAAGTTTCTATTTTCATGAGCGCACCATTTGCACCCAGTCAGCCTTTTGGTCAAACTGAGTATTCTAAGTTTAGATCTATACTTCAAGGTACTTGTGCCTCAGATTTGAGGGTCTACGGAGATCGTTTGATATTTTTAAGAAAGGCATCATAAGTTCCCTATGCATTGACTTTATCAGGTCCGCAGTGCTGACAAAGCCAGTTGGTCATCTTTGACCATTAATATTTCTTCACTCGGGATTCATATTGAGAAACTGCTTGGAAGAGTTCATATTGGTATATCAAAGTACACGCCTATCAGTTGGCAAAGTCCAGAAAGATGTTTTGACCAGTTTGAAAATTACATCTTTGCGATTAAATGCGAAAATGTGATGCAAGCGCCTGAAAGTCGCGAAACTCAGTTTAATGATCAAAAAATGGTGCCAATAGATTCCAGAGGTATGTTTAAGGTTCATGAGGCATTTCAAAGGTTAGTTGCATGAAATTTTTTTTTTTTAAGCCGGACCCACTTTGGGGCCCAATCTAGATAAATGTTCGTGCATTAATTTTATGGAGAATGGTCTTAATTCATGGTGATGCATATCAATACCAGCAAATGTACTTGGCAACTTGGCTTAGTGAGAGGCGACTTCATTTTACTTGTCGTCTATCGATTGATGGACATATATTTGAAATGAAAATGTATAAGCCATTATTCAAAGAAGGTATTAAGAAATATCCAGGCAAATGGGTGGAAAATGTTAAAATGGCTCAAAACTTCAAAGCAAATGCAAGCATCCTCCCCAGAAGTGGTGTTTAAAAGAGGGCAACATAAATTGCAAGCAAATTTGCAATTGGCAGCGTGGAGTTGGGAGGCTTTTAAACTTCGGCAAGATGCAATTACCAAGTGTAAAGTCCAATCTCGATGACATTTGCCATCATTCTCCACTCCCAGCCATGGTGTTGAGAAAGATTTATTAAATCTGAAGCTATGCAATTGGCATAAATTCAACCTCCTCTTGCATGGCATATGTTGAAAAGGCTGTAGAAGCTTTCAAATGATTTAAAATGCGATTGGCAGCCATCAAAACCTTCAGGCATAGAAATCTTTAAAGCAATATGGAATGGAATGGTGTATTGCCAGCCATCTCCTCCCACGCAGCAGGTAAATGGCTCAAAACTTTAAGGCAAATTGAAATCAGCTTGAACCCCCCCTCTGCCGTGACAGTTGAATGAAGGCATTTAGAAAATTTGCAAACAAATGCATTGTTGGGTGTATTGCCAGTTCCTTTCTTGTGCGTGGTGTGAGTTTGATGGGGTAGCATAAAGGCAATAAAAAGCTGTTAACAAATGCCATTGGTAGGTGTAAAGCCCAATTTCCACAAACTTTACCAGTTCTCCCTCTACGTTGGTGGTTGGGAAAGGATTGTATAGAAATTCCAAAGTAATTGGAAATTGGCATCTGCAACACCAAATTCCATTGACCTATGCCAGCAAACCCCCTCCCACATGATTGGTAAAAGAGGTTTTAAATCTCCAGCATGTATATTGGCAGGTGTATAAGCCAATTCAAAGCAGAAGAAGCTTTCAAGCAAATGCAGCTCCACAAACTAGTCAATCTCCCTTCGTGGCTGGTAAGAAAGGTTATTTATAACCTTAAAACAAATGTATTGGCAACATGCAAGGCATTGAAAAGTCTCAGAAATCTTCAAAAATGCATTCCCAAGCAAAAGAGCATTATCCCACATTGTCTATGGAGGGGAATATTTTGGTATTTAAAAGCAAAGGCCCACACATCCATAGTGTCAAAGCCTTGAAGGCTTTTGATAGAAGGTGTCATTTGGGCGCCTAGTAGACCCCGTGCGTGTGCACGATTCCCGAGGTGTATGAGGAGATTAGCTGGCGACTAGGTAGACCCCCACTTGTACACGGTTCTTGAGGCAAATTTTGCAGTGAATGGGCGGATTAACAAGTGATCAAGTTTAGAGATGATCAACACTGCACGCTATTTCATGAAGCGAAGATGCACACTAGTTACCCTTCGCGAAATGGTGAAAAGTTAAAGAGCATGCAAGTTTGATGGTGATCGACGATGCGTGTTGTTTCATGAAGTGAAGATGCTCACTAGTTACCCATTGCGAAGCAGCAAAAGGTGATGTGCCAGGTCCGAGTGGCAATCCGACTGGCGGGTCTGAGTGAGGTGGTGATGACGTGGCCAACAAGAGGTGGTCCACGAGGCGGTGACGTGGCAGACCCATGGCTGGTAGGTGAGGTGTCATCCCAGGTGGTGAAAGGTGGATTCATGAGCGAATCACAAGTTGCCACATGGCAGGGCATCAGGCCAAAATTGATGAAAAATTAAAGTTAAATGTATAGTTTCAACTATAGAAGAAAATTTTTGAAAAATTTAAATGATGGTCTGTATTCAAAGTTTAATTTGCTCAGAGGGTATTTTTTGCCCGAAATAGGAAGTATCATATACCGTTGGAAAGCTCTCAAGATTAGGAATCCATGTATGAAGTTTGTTTCAACAAACATGACATATTTTGAGAGAAGTTCCCATGGGAAAAAAAGGAGATATTCTTGTAGTTATGGAAAAAGGACAGTTGGCATGTTCTGATGGATTCTGATCTTTTTCCCTCTCCTTCTTATTCCCATTTCTTCTCTTTTGGAAGGGTTCCATTTTTTGAGAGATTTTATCCAAGGGAGAAATCCGAAATTGCAGGTTCCAAATTTGCAATGAATTTTCCAGTTCAATAATGTTTTCAGAGTTTTAGTTCTGTATGTGGGTATTTTGCATAAGATTGTAACTGGTTTAGTTGCAGGTCATACATGTGCAAGGCAGGTGTAAAGTGCCATAGAATTTTCTTCAGGCATTTGTTGTCAGTTTCAATATAATTCAATTTTCAAGGGATCTTGAGTTTTTGCTCTCCAAGGGGGAGTGAAATTCCTATTCTTGGGAATCTTTTACAGAAAGGATTTAAATTCTTGGAGAAAAAATTGTGGAACTCAATCATTGTTTGGAGTATGTACTATTGTATGAATGAATGTAGAATGTATTAATGTCAGGCATTAATGCAGGGATATTTTGGTAAGCCATATTTGCAACTAGGTTCTTTTATAATGCTATGTATTTGACTCCATGCCTAGGTTAAAGCACTGGTCCATTACAACTAGAGGTTACTTGCAACACTTTTAAAATAAAAAATTAGAATATATTTTGCTTCTTGTTCTGTGGAAATGTTCCACCTATCTCATGTTCAAACCTGTTGAGTTGTAAATGCAGATTTAGCCTATCTATAGTACCCTCCATGTTTTGAACCTCTTATGAGATCTATCTGTGTTTATTGATGTTGTCATATGTGTGTAGTGGGTCTAAGTAAATGCATCAAAGGTATACCCACCTAGGTTTTGCAGAGCCTGAAGAGTAGAAGGATTCATATCCTTGTTATTTTGTCCAAGCCCTGAAGTTTTTATAGATTGAAATTGGCTATTTCATAGATCAATTGCAGGTGTATTTGGGTTAACCAGTTTTGCTGAACAACAAAAAAGGTGACTCTGCTGGGGAAAATGATGGAATTTTTTTGTCAAATTAAAGTCAGTTAGTCCAGCCATGTCCATTTGAGGAAAGACATAAAAGGGCTGTAAATCTGTTGTCCTTTTATCTTTGTGTAAGTCTAGATCTGTTTATGTTTTATAAATGATTCTATAAATTCTCATAGCAGTGAGTGGTGACTTTGAAAGATCTCTGCACCAGTGTGCATTGTGTTAAAAGTTTTAAAAGATTTGGTGAACTTACAACAAAGATTTAGCAAATTCTTGGAGTTGTAAGATTGATGATCCCAGAAAATTATTGAAGATATTTTCCTCTGTGAAAGAGGTGGCGACTCTGTATGAAGATTAGTGTACAATGTTAGAAGATCTCATAAAGATCTTACCAAACAGTAGAAAATTTACTCTAGGTATTCCTCATTGTTGAGGTAATTATTTGTTCCTTATTAGGTGAAAAGGTCACCATAAAAAGGAAAAGAAATTCATACTTCACATATTTCCTATTTTGAAAAGTTTCAGTTAAAGAATGGGTGAAGTATTTTGAATAATAGAGAAGATAAACTCTAGCTGAAAATAAATTTTATTGGTTGAAAATAGTGAATGTATTCAAGCAAGGTTGTAGTTAGTAATGGATTGCTGTAGAAATTTCTCTATTAAAGGTTATGTGCCATTCTGTTTTGATGGCATACCTAGTTACCCGAATCAGATTCCAAGTGACATTAGGAAGCATTTACCATTGTTTAATGGGGACCAGTTACAATCAGCAAGAATGCATGTGCAAAACTTTGTTGATTTAATGAATGATTATGATATCTGTCATGAGGATATTTGCATGAAGTTGTTTGTGCAGGGCTTGAAAGGGGATGTCAGGATTTGGTTCTCGTTTTTGTAGGAAGCTTCTATTATCTCATGGGAAGAATTAGTTGCATCTATTCTTGAGAAATTTGCTGAGAGAATAAACTTTAATGATGCACTGAGGAAGTTGATGGAGATTAGAGTTGAGGAAGGTGAGTTAGTGCCAGCCTTCAATGTCAGATTTTCCAAAGCACTGGCTGAGATCCCACAAGGGTATAAACTAAATGATGAAGTGTCTTTAGTGATTTATTTGGATGCCTTTAGAAGTAAGATGAGTTACAGGTTGAGGGATAAAGAGCCAAAGACATTACATCAAGAATTTGTGACAGCCATGGACATAGGGAAATTAAAATATGGCATTCCTAAAAGACTTGTATCTGTCGATGTCTGATGTCATAGTGTTTGTAATGCTGCAACTAATTGTGAAGTGAGAAGTAATGTTCAAAGTTTTGGTGTTCATACTTGTGTTGGCAACCACGATAATTTAATTCCCTATAAAAATCAAAGTTATTTGGTGTAGACAATGGTTGATCCTCACTTAGATATTGATAATGTCAATTGTGTTGAAGATGAAGAGTATTTTCAGATTTCACTTCTTATAATCATGTTGATGGTCTTTCTAATATGAAAGTTGTGCATAAAGTTAATTCAGAAAATCTTAATGGTACACATGATTGCAATGAAAACATATCACACATTAGTGAACAATTTTTTAAAGAATGTCACATGGAACAACAAAGTGCAACACAATTCCAGAAGATTGTAGAACTTAGGAAAGCTCTTGAAGTTGTGGACAAGAAGGTTCAAATGTTGGAGAGCCTTAGAGTTACTAATGAGGACCTTCTGCAATATGGTGAAGAGGATTCTTCAAAAAAGGACTGTGAACTGAATGCTTATATTTTTTATGAATAACATGCTGATCTAACAAATAGTTTTATGACAGAAAATTTAAGTGAACATGTTGGATATTCATCAGATGAAGTAAATGGAAGTGATAGTTATCTTTACTCTTTGACTGATGATGAGTGTTCTATTGGTAAAAAAGATCAATTGCAGCAAGATAAGTATGACTATCTTGATTTTCAGAATGATGGTCATAGGATGAAATTTTGTGGTTGTGAAACATGGAATGTTGAGGATAGTTCCAGTCTAGTTTCAATTTCTTCTTTCTCTAGTGAAGATGATTATGATGATAGGGTGGATGGTATCTTTAGCAAATTTTCTAATGTTGTATTTGATGTTGATATAGATATGGACCAACCACTTCATTGTCACACTGTTCATAAGAGAATTCTTTATTTGGCCTCTAACCCTTTATATGAAGAAATAATTGATCAGCCAGATGTTGTAAATGATGAACCTTTTCATGATCTTGATACTGTTCCATGCAGCAATGACATGTGTCAGGATGAAGATGCTTGTTATGCATTGCTTGCTAGTGTGTTTCAACCCCATCTTGAAGTTTTTCATGCGAAGATGAGTGACTGTGCAAATCTTACTTCAGATTATATGCTTGAGCCAGAAAATTGTTCATTTTTTCAAGAGTGGGATATTGAAGATGCTGATTTATTGCACTTAGTAGATGATGAAAAGAATGGATATGTTTCAGTAGTTGATCATGAAAGTAAGGTTCAAAATTATGTTCATGATGACTATGCATATAATGTTGATTGGAAAAGCATGCTAAAAGATGTGTACCATAATAGAAACATTTATTTGATGATCAGTGTTTGCTTCAGATTGTTTACATTATTAAGTGACGAGAATCGAATTTTTGATAAGGGAAAGAGTTGGTTGCAACTTTGGTAGCTGGGAGCCATTTTATAAATAAGTTGTATATTTTGTACAGTTGCTTTGCTTCAGTTGTGTGGTTTTCAATAAGGTGCCCTGCTGTTTGTGTAGAATAAGGAGCCTTGTTTTTTAGAAGAGAAGAGAAGTGTTTTCCGTTTTTTGGGTGGTCTGCTCAACCATAGATTTTGAATTCTTGTGTTGATCTTTCAATCAACCATCCCCAGTCAGAGCCACTGTTGGGACTCATTAAATTTAAGTAATTTGAGAGGCCCATTTCAAAATTTTGCTTTCATTTTCAGAAAGGCACCTAATCTCATTCGGTGGCCTAGTTAGAGAGAGGGTAAAATGAAGCCAGTTGATTTTCAAAGGGTGAGGATTTGGAAACTTGTTGTACACCTTTCATTTAGCTTATGAAGTTTGTTACATCTTTCAAAATTCAGTTTGGATCAATTTATCTAGTACCCATTTGAAGAGGTAAGCTGAAAGTTCATGTTAGGCGCAAATGCGGATTTTATTAAGTAGCCTACATTGAGTGCCTATAACTTTTACCTTGTTTATTTTCATATTGAATTTCAATGTGCATTGAATTATATGCATAAATGTGAGTCCACATGCCAAATTTCATGTATTTATGAATCCATTTGATCAGTTTGGTAAGCTTAATCCATTTGCAATTTACTGTTTGCACAAGTCCCTGTTTCAGCAGCTAGTCCGAGCCCTACTTTGTACAATTGTAAAAGATGCCTCAGTGAATATCATTTCAAAAAAAAAAAATTTGTGCTATTACTGGTATAAAAGACAAGCTATGCTTCATATTTCAAGCTCCTGCCAATCCGTTTGATCAGTTTTCAAAAGGGTTTCTTGAGCCACCTTATTCAATGTTCTGTACTTTCATTGCTACATCAGTTAAAGTTACTATTTTTATGAGCACACCATTTGTACCCAGTCACCCTTTTGGTCAAACTGAGTATTTGAATTTTTGATCTATACCTAAAGGTACCTATGCCTTAGATTTGAGGGTCTACGGAGATCGTTTGATATTTTTAAGAAAGGCATCATAAGTTCCCTGCGCATTGACTTTATCAGGTCCGCAGTGCTGACAAAGCCAATTGATCATCTTTGAGCATTAATATTTCCTCACTTGGGATTCATCTTGAGAAACCGCTTGGCAAAGTTCATGTTGGTATATTAGAGTACAGGCCTGTCAATTAGTGAAGTCTAGAAAGATGTTTTGACCAGTTTGAAAATTACATCTTTGCGATTAAAATGCGAAAATATGACATAGGCGCCTAAAAGTCACGAAACTTAGTTTAATGATCAAAAAATGTTGCCGATAGATTCCAAAGGTATTTTTAAGGTTTGTGAGGCATTTCAAAGGTCAGTTGCATGAAAACAAATTTTTTTTTAGCCGGACCCACTTTGGGGCCCAACTTGGATAAATGTATGTGCATTAATTTTATGGAGAAATGGTCTTAATTCATGGTGATGCATATCAATACCAACAAATGTACTTGGCAACTTGGCTTAGCGAAAGGTGACTTCATTTCACTTGTCGTCTATGGATTGATGGACATATATTTGAAATGAAAATGTATAAGCCATTATTCAAAGAAGGTATTAAGAAATTTCCAGACAAATGGGTGGAAAATGTTAAAATGGCTCAAAATTTCAAAGCAAATGCAAGCATCCTCCCGGGAAGTGGTGTTGAAAAGAGGGCAACATAAATTGCAAGCAAATTTGCAATTGGCAACATGGACTTGGGAGGCATTTAAACTTAATCAAGATGCAATTATCAGGTGTAAAGTCCAATCTCCACAACATTTGCCAACATTCTCCACTCCCAACCATGGTGTTGAGAAAGCTTTATTAAATCTGAAGCTATGAAATTGGCATAAAGTCAACCTCCTCCTGCATGGCATTTGTTGAAAAGGCTGCTGAAGCTTTCAAATGATTTAAAATGTGATTGGCAGCCATCAAAACCTTCAGGCATAGAAATTTTTAAAGCAATATGCAATGGCATGGTGTATTGCCAACCATCTGCTCCCACGCAGCAGGTAAATGGCTCAAAACTTTAAGGCAAATTAAAATCAGCTTGAAACCCCCCTCTGTTGTGACAGTTGAATGAAGGCATTCAGAAAATTTGCAAACAAATGCATTGCTAGGTGTATTGCCAATTCCTTTCCTGTGTGTGGTGTGAGCTTGATGAGGTAGCATAAAGGCAATAAAAAGTTGTTAACAAATGCTATTGGTAGGTGTAAAGCCCAATTTCCACAAACTTTACCAGTTCTCCCTCTACGTTGGTGGTTGGGAAAGGATTATATAGAAATTCCAAAGTAATTGGAAATTGGCATCTGCAACACCAAATTCCATTGACCTCTGCCAGCAAACCCCCTCACATGTGACTAGTAAAAGAGGTTTTAAATCTCTAGCATGTATATTGGCAGGTGTATAAGCCAATCCAGAGCAGAAGAAGCTTTCAAGCAAATGCAGCTCCACAAACTAGTCAATCTCCCTTCGTGGCTAGTAAGAAAGGTTGTTTATAACCTTAAAACAAATGTATTGGTAGCATGCAAGGCATTCAAAACTCTCAGAAATCTTCAAAAATGCATTCCCAGGCAAAGGAGCATTATCCCACATTGACTATGGAGGGGAATATTTTGGTATTTAAAAGCAAAGGCCCACACATCCATAGTGTCAAAGCCTTGAAGGATTTTGACACATGCTGTCGGTTGGGTGCCTAGTGGACCCCACGCATGTGTGCGATTCCCGAGGTGATCGAAGAGACTAGCTGGTCCACAAGGCGGTGACGTGGCAGACACGTGGCTAGCAGATGAGGTGTCATCCCAAATGGTGAAAGGTGGATTCATGAGCGAATCACATGCTGCCACGTGGCAAGGTGTCAGGCCAAAATTGATGAAAAATTAAAGTTAAATGTATAGTTTCAACTATAGAAGAAAATTCAGAAAATTTAAATGATGGTCTGCATTCAAAGTTTAATTCGCCCAGAGGGTATTTTTTTCCCAAAACAGGAAGTATCATATACCATTGGAAAGCTCTCATGATTAGGAATCCATGTATGAATTTTGTTTCAACAAAAATGACATATTTTGAGAGAAGTTCCCACGGGAAAAAAGGAGATATTCTTGCAGTTATGGAAAAAGGACAGTTGGCATGTTCTGATGGATTCTGATCTTTTTCCCTCTCCTTCTTATTCCCATTTCTTCTCTTTTGGAAGGGTTCCAGTATTTGAAAGATTTTATCCAAGGGAGAAATCCGAAATTGTAGGTTCCAAATTTGCAATGAATTTTCCAGTTCAATAATGTTTTCAGAGTTTTAGTTTTGTATGTGGGTATTTTGCATAAGATTGTGATTTGTTTAGTTGCAGGTCATACATGTGCAAGGCAGGTGTAAAGTGCCATAGAATTTTCTTCAGGCATTTGTTGTCAGTTTCAATATAATTCAATTTTCAAGGGATCTTGAGTTTTTCCTCTCCAAGGGGGAGTGGAATTCCTGTTCTTAGGAATCTTTTACAGAAAGGAATTAAATGCTTGGAGCAAAAATTGTGGAACTAAATCATTGTTTGGATTATGTATGGTTCTATGAATGAATTTAGAATGTATTCATGTCAGGCATTAATGCAGGGATATTTTGGTAAGCCATATTTGCAACTAGGTTCTTTTATAATGTTATGTATTTGACTCCATGCCTAGGTTAAGGCACTGGTCCATTACAACTAGAGGTTACTTGCAGCACTTTTAAAATAAAAAATCAGAATATCTTTTGCTTCTTTTTCTGTGGAGATGTTCCACCTATCTCATGTTCAAACCTGTTGAGTTGTAAATGTAGATTTGGCCTATCTACAATACCCTCCTTGTTTTGAACCTCTTATGAGATCTATCTATGTTTATTGATGCTTCCATATGTGTGTAGTGGGTCTGAGTAAATGTATCAAAGGTATACCCACCTAGGTTTTGCAGAGCCTAAAGAGTAGAAGGATTCATATCCTTGTTATGTTGTCCAAGCCCTGAAGTATTCATGGATTTAAATTGGCTATTTCATAGATCAATTGCAGGTGTATTTGGGTTAACCAGTTTTGGTGAACAACACAACCACCCTCCTACAGATTCGCATGAAGATGGGCATGCAAGATTTCTCCATGCAAGCACCTATTAGGTCTGACACAAGATTAAAACATGGCCATCAGATTGGGATTTTTATGAAAATATGACGACCAGAAATGTACGATGTAGCACCCCGGGTCCACATCTCACTGGTTGTGTTTAACCACCGACAGTATTGAGTTTTTATCCCGCATCATCACTGTGGGACTACATTTACCCCGTAGGATAAACATCCTCTTTATTCTACTTCACTTTTCTTATCTCGCAACACTTCTTCATTGTTTGTTCAACCTTGCGGGATAAGGAAGAATGCACATTCACTTTATGTTTCTTATCCCGCAACACTTTTTGACTTGTTGTTGTACCTTGTGGGATAAGCACTTATGATTTCGCTTTCTTTTACTTCTTATCCCATGGAATTACATTGTTTCTCTTTTAACCCCATGGGATAAGGTAAGAAAATACTTGCCTTAGTTAACCTCTTATCCTGTAGACTGCCACTGATGTCCTTATAACCTCATGGGATAAGCTTCCCTCTTTCCTTTGGACAATTCGTTATCCCGCGTGCTGTTGATGTTTCCTTTGAAGCCTCATGGGATAAGAAAAATTCCCCTTTTGCTCCTTGTTGATCTTATCCCGCAGCAATCCTATCCTGTAGACTTTCCTTTGAACTCGGCCTCACTTTGCCGACTGGGGCTTGCCACGCCTTAGTTATTTTCCTATCTCGCGGGAAACTACTGATGACTTTATAAATTAATGGGATAAGAGAAATTCTTATCATTATATCTTATCTTGTGGGACCTTTGTAGCATCTGTTTCACTTCGCGGGATAAGAGAAGAGTCCTTTCTTTGACTTCCTTATCCCATGGGACCTTATGCCACGCAGTCAGAACCTATTGAGGTTGGCACAAATATTGTCAACATTTATGGTGACTTGGAGGGAGTGGCAAGCCTGATTGGCACATTGATCAGTATCCCCTGAAGTCCATTGGGTGTATAGTCAAAACCTGAAACAAAAAGATGAATCTTTGCCCCTGCAAAAGTCAAAATTTCACCATTCTGGATAATATCCTATGCGCATGCACTTGTTGGAAAGAAAAAAAAACATAAATTACAATATTTACAATCGAAGCTGCAACATTACCCTTTAAGCACATGCCTTAAGGTGAATCCCATTTACTGCAATGGGGAGATATTCCCCATTTAACTTGGCTAACTTGAAAGCATTATCCTCCTTGCAGCCTATAATCACATAGGGACCACTCCATATTGCATCGAATTTTGAGTGCCTCCTAGGTTTTGCTCTATCAGCATCCCATTTTAGGATAAAATCTCCGACTTGGAAGGTCCTCAGGATGGCTTTCTTATCAAAGTTTCTCTTCACTTGTCCCTGATGGAAATTTAAGTTCTGCTTGGCCTTCTCTTTGACCTCTTTAAGTTCTATAAATTCAACATACCTTACTGACAAGGCATCACTTTCCAGGAGCTCCAACTGATGTGATAGGTCTAGGGATGGAAACTTAAGGGATAGGGGAGCCTAGCTTCCCTACCATATACTAGCATGAAAGGTGAGTTGGCCAAAGATCTCTTGGGGGTAATTCTATCAGCCCATAGGTCTATTCCCAACTTGAGGTGCCATGATGTCTGATTGTCTTCAAGAGTCCTCTTGTTGATCCTGATTAGATTCTTGTTAGAGGACTTAGCCAAGCTATTGCCTTGAGGATAATAATTTGATGATGTTTTCATAAACACATCATGCTGAACTTCCCATAGACCAATCTTAGATCTCACAAAGGCCTTGGCATTGTCTGATATGATGGTGTAAGGGGCTCCAAATCTGGTTTCAATCACCTCAAATAATTGAACCACTAAATTCTCGGTTGCGTCCTTCAAGGCAACAACCTCTGTCCACCTTGTGAAATAGTCAGTGACAACAGAAATCCATTTGTGGCCTACACTTGACATTGGATTTATAAGGCCAATGAAATCAAGCCCCGATTGTGCAAAGGGTTGATTAGTTGAAATGGGATGAAGAGGAAATGTAGCTAACCCTTGCTTTCCTACAAAAAGTGCACATTCTTTGCACTATCTAACCCATTTGTGAGCATCATTAAATAGACAAGGCCAATAATAGCCTGCTCTCATGATCTTCATATCTATAGTTCTTGTTGATAAATGGCCACCAAAGGGACCATTATGGAATTCCTCTAATAACCTACTGGTCTGATCTCCATTGATGCACCTTAGCAAGACACCATCCAAGCTTCTTTTGAATAATATACCATCCACTAAGACACAAGGGATGGACTACAATATGAGATGCCTTCTCTTGGTTCTATCAAAGTGAGAGGGATAGCTACCATCCTTTAAGAAAGCATTCATAATCTCCAACCAACCAGTTTGTGCATCTCCCTGGTTATCAACCTGTTCTTCTTCCTACAGCAAAAGGGAGGTCTCTGACTCTTTCCCAAAAGATGAATTGAACTGCTCATAGAGTCCTCTTCCCCTTACTAACCTAGTATTTTTTTTGTCAAGGTCATACTCCATGACCTTAGTGATCCATCTAGCTCTCTTCTCACCCATATCCTCATTGAGAAGGAAATCCTGAACATTGGCATGTGGGACTAGGAGCAGGATTATGTTGTTTGAGAGCATGTGTTTGAACTTCTTTAGTTCTCTGACAAATGTGATGACTTGTTTTTCCACATAGTTATACCTGAGTTCATATTCCTTTAGACCTTCACTGAAAAAAGCTATGGGTTGCTCTAGATTATCTTGATTTAATTGTGCTAGGATGGTAGATATACTTGATTCTCCTCCCAAGGTGTAAAGGATGAAATCCTTCTCATAGTTTGGATTTACTAGGGCAGGAGCCTGAGTAATGGCCTATTTGATCTGATCAAAGCCCTCCTTCCCCTCCTTGTTCCATTTGAAGGGAAAATCCTTCTTTAGCATGGCTATGAGAGGCTTGACCAAGGCTGCAAGGCTTGGAATAAACCTTCTAATAAAGTTGATTTTTCCTAGGAAGCTTTGAAGTCCTTTCTTATGATGTGGAAGTGGAAGAGACACAATGTCTTCCACTCTCTCTGGATCTATGACCAAACCATATTTGGATACAATGTGTCCAAGTAATTTTCCCTGATCAGTGGAAAATACACACTTGTTGGGGTTCAATGGCACACCATATTCCCTGCACTTTTTAAAAACTTGCTCAAGATGAGAAAAGTGGTCTGCTACATGCTTGGAGTATACAGTAATATCATCAAGATATACTAGTACAAACTGTTCTAATACTCCCTTAAAATTCATATCCATGTATCTTTGAAAAGTTGCACCTACATTTGTTAGTCCAAAAGGCATCTTACAATAGGCATAAGTGCCCCATTTAGTAGTGAATGCAGTCTTGTATTGGTCAGATTCTTGGACTAAGATTTGGTTATACCTTGAGCATCCATCCAAGAATGAAAATATTTTAGAGCCACTAACATTGGGTAAAATTTGTTCCATGGAAGGAAGGGGATAATGGTGTTTAAGAGAGGCTCTATTGAGGTCCCTAAAGTCTACACATAGTTTGATTTCCTCATTTTTTTTCCTAACTAGAACAAGATTGGCTACCCAAGAAGAATGCTTAATTGGAAAAATAATGCTAGATTCTATAAGCTTGGATAGTTCTCTCCTCATCAAAGGCTCAATTTTGGGATTTATAGGCCTTTGCTTTTGTCTGACTGATTTAGCATTAGGATCTAACTCTATGGAATGTTGAGCTAGACTAAGATCAAACCCTTTTAGATTATCATAGGTAAAAGCAAAAATATCATTATAATTTTGATAGAGATTGACAAAAATATTTTGATCTGATTGGAAACATACCTTCCCTAAATTGAGAGCTTTTCCTTCTACTATGGCTACTAATTTGTAGTCTCCTTTCTTGGCAGCCAGGTTCATTGCTCTCCCTTTCATTTGATCATCATGGTTGAAGATCCCTTCCAAGGTGATCAACCCCTTGGGTAGCTCTTAGATCTAAGCTACGTGTTTTGATCTCCATACTGGTCCTGTAGCATGCCCTACTTCCTATGGGAGAACTCTACTTCATCTTGTAGGAAGTTCACAATCTGGTGATTAGAATCGAAAACCTGCCAATTCACTTGGTTATCAGGCACTATAGGTCTCACCACAAGTATGATATGTTGTATCCATATGAAGAATAATTTGACCCTAAGGTGTAAACAAATGTAGTCTGGGCAGGTAATGTTGATGATAGGAAAAGCACAACCAGTGGAGCATTCTTTCTTGGAGGAAGACTTGTTTCATAGAGTAGCAAGAAGCAGAGTTGTATTTCACAGTCTACTATTGAAGCTAAGTATGTTGCTGCTTATATGAATCATACCCAGGCTATCTAGATGAGGCACATTTTTTAAGGTTTCAAGATGAAGTTTACTGAACCTGTAAAGATCTTATGTGACAATACCAGTGCCATTAATATTTCAAAGAACCTTGTCTTGCATGCACGAACCAAGCATATTGAATTGAAGTATCATTTCTTGAGGGAAAAAGTGCGAAGTAAAGATGTGATCTTGGAGCATGTTTCTACCAAGGAGTAGCTTGCACATATCTTTACTAAACCTCTTCCTAGCTAGGGGTTATACCCCTTCATGAGGTCAATTGAGCATGATGTAGATTACATCAGTCCTAGAGCTACTTGCAAAATTTTACAGCAGGATTGATGTAGAAGTGGAGTTATTCCAAAGAGGGAGAATCAAGTTGCAGGTTGTTGATGTTGAATAGTGAGTTTGACATTGCATGTTTTACTTTCAATTTGGAATTGTTGTCAAAGGGTGAGAAGAACTATGTGATTATGGGGAGAAGAACCAGTGACAAGTTGAAGACAAGGAGAATACATGGTAAAATGTAAACTAGGATTTCTATTCACAATCACAACAATCAATGGTATTGATATTTGTATTGCCATCAATGCCCAAGGGGGAGATTGTTGGCATTTGCATGAAGATTGCATTAATGATTTTTTATGTTGCCATTGATGTCAATTAAACTGGTAATGTTATTGTCGTAATGTTGTTTTGTAACTGGTAGGAAGAGCTAAGTGAAAGGAACTATAATCGGTAGGTAAGTTTGTGGAGTGAACTGGTATTGCTAATTATTGAAGAGTTGAAATAGTAAACCCTACCTGTTGTTTTGATAAACCCTAACCAATTAAGTCTAGTGAATTGGTTATATTGGTTTATGATCTGATGGTGAGCGGTAATGCTAATGACACGTATGCATATTGTATGAGGACAGTTTCAAAGAGTTTTTGGCATGTTGAGTTAATGTTTTTTTGTCTTGGGAATGATTGCATGTAATGCAAAGCGTGTGATGAGTTACTGAGTTTGATGAAGGGGTGATCAAGGAGCGGTCAAGGCTTTCTTGAATGATGTGTAGATATTTTTATGTAATCCAATGATCATACTTGAACCTACTTGTTTGTAATCTCTATGAGAATTAGGTTTTTGTTGTGTTTCTGACCTAGTTGATTTTTTTATAAGGTCGATGAGTTGTTTTAGTTGGAGTGTTGGCAAAGTTGAATTGAGTGTGTGGTTGGTGAATCGGATGATGTATATGCAGTTTGAGTAAAGGTAGATAGGAGCATGAAAAGGATCTGAACAAGCAAGTGAAGTGATATTCAAACAGATCAACAAACTCATGTTGTTTTCTAACAATTACAATAGTTAAATCCCTTAACCAATTAAACTCTCACAAGCTTGGTGTTATTCAAATCCTCTAACAAGGTGATCCATTAGCTTGGATTCTAAATCCTTTACAAAGGTTACTCCTCACAAGGTATTGCTTCTAACAAGGCATTATAGTCAATCCCTTAACGGGGTGGTCCCTAATAGGATCTATTCTTAACAGGACTTTTTGTAAAATCTTTAACAGGATTTGCTCCTAACAGGGCGAACTTCAGAAGAGTTCAGATAGTTATCTTGTGAGTCTCATCTCACCAAGGTTTTTTCCATTTGGGTTTCCATGTCAAAAATATTGTGTCAAGTGGTGAATGTTTTACTTAATTCACTTTGTTATGTCATGATAATCGGAAATAGTATGAAATAAATATTTACTTATGTCAAGTAAAAGTGTTTGGATGATTGTGAGTTTCAAGTTGTTTACTATTAATCTGCTATAACAGTCAACCAGTTTAGCTTGATAGTTTTTATCTTGACAAAGATATTACATTGATAGTTCTAAGTTTACTTTGAGTGGTTCTTTCTAGGAAAGGTGAAATTTTATCAGTTTTTCTATCTATTGATTCACACCCCCCCCTCTCAGTAGTTGACCATGTCCTTGTTCTTTCATCATACCATCAATTGGTATCAGAGCATCTCAGGTCCTCTAAGGTCTAAGCCTAGTAGCTTGAGGTAAAGATCTTGTAGAACATGATGAAGAAGGAAGGTCTGCAGTTTAATAGAGAGAACTATAGGATATGGAGTGATAGAATAAAAAATCATATCA
This sequence comes from Cryptomeria japonica, assembly GCF_030272615.1. Taxonomy (NCBI): domain Eukaryota; kingdom Viridiplantae; phylum Streptophyta; class Pinopsida; order Cupressales; family Cupressaceae; genus Cryptomeria; species Cryptomeria japonica. The sequence goes on along the minus strand of NC_081408.1, from coordinate 520,438,805 downwards.
AGAGTCTTGGAAATTAATACTAGGAACATGTTAATACTCAATATGTTCCACCTAGTGGGATTATGACTGATGATCAGAAGAAAGAGCAACAAGAAAACAATCAAGCATTATAGGCTATTATCAGTTATTTGTCTGATGCAGAATATGTTGATGTTCATGGTCTAGAGACTGCATATGAGGTATGGAAGAAACTTGAAGAGATTCATAGTGGTGATGAACATGTGAAGATTTCCAAGGAAGAGAGTCTAAGAGGGAAGTTTGATGACATGTGGATGGTTGAAGGTGAAAATATCCAACAGTATGGTAGGAGGATAAAAGAGATAGTTGGTGAGATCAAGAGTGCTGGTGGTAAAATGGATGATGCCATAGTGGTTAGTAAGGTGTTGAGAACCCTGCTACCGATATATGCTATCTGAGTTGCAGCCATTTAGGAGCTGAAATATATTTACAAAACCAAGGTAACCCTTGACTCCATCATTGGTAAGCTTATTGCTTTTGAATTAAATGGTTATGATGGTAGTTTTCAGAAATCTAAATCAGGATTTAGAGCTTCTCTCTCTAATCGATCTATGAGAAAAAGTAGAGATGTCAGTCATAGTTATGAATCTAGATCCAGCAGAGAAGTTGATGATAAAGATAACTTAGTTGAGCTTGAAGCATTGTTGGCCAAGCGATTGCCTAGAGGAACCGGTAAATATAGAGGTAAATTACCTTTGAAATGTTTTGCATGCAACAAGATTGGACACATAGATGCTAACTGTCCTAACAGTGATAATGAGCACAAGCGAGAGAAATTAAAGAAGTACAAGGGAAAAGGAAAAAGAGATTGTATTATTGCAGTTGATGGTGGTATCATTGATGAAGAATCTAATGGTGATGTTAATGAAGACATTGTCTTTGTAGCCATTAAAGAGGAGACATATGATGAGAAAGCTTTAGTTTCTCACATGGATAATTATGATGATTGGATCATTGATAGTGGTTGTTCACATCACATAACTGGTGACCGAAGAAAAATTATTTCTTTGAAGGAATTTGATGGCGGAGTTGTAAGATTTGGTAATGACTAACCATGCATGGTTAAAGGTAAGGGAACTATTTCTCTTAATGGAAGGAGAAGTGCAGATGATGTCTACTAGGTTGAAGGTCTAAAGCACAATCTATTGAGTGTTGCCCAGCTCAATGACAGAGGATATCCATTGGATTTTAAAGATGGTATGTGCAAAATCTATGGAAGCAAAGGTGAACTGATTGCAACCGCAAAGAAGACTAAAGGTAACCTATTTCACCTGAATCCTAAAGTCAGCAATTGTTTAATTGCTAAAATAGATGAAAGTTGGCTTTGGCATAGGATATTTTGTCATTTGAATTTTGATAACATTGTTAAAGTGAGTAAGTCAAAGATAGTGAGAGGTTTGCCTTAGTTGGACAAACTGGTTAATTCTCCATGTAAGGAATGTCAATTGGGAAAGATGACATCCTCAACTTTTAAGAGAATATATTTTTCAGCAAATAATCTATTAGATTTGGTTCATACAGACCTATGTGGACCAATAAGGACTAAAAGTATTCAAGGTGATAGATATTTCATTATCTTCACTGATGATTGCTCAAGGATGATGTGGGTCACATTCTTGAAGGATAAAACATAGGCATTTAGTAAGTTCAAGGCATTTAGGGCCTTAGCTAAAAAGGAGAGTGGTAAGAAGATAAAGTGTCTCAGGACTGATCAAGGTGGAGAATTCACTTCTGAGGAATTCACTAGATATTGTGAAGAGAATGGTATCAAATGACAACTTTTTGCACTGAGGACACCACAATAGAATGGCATTACAGAGAGAAACAATTGGTCAATTGTTGAAGCTTCTAGGACGATGTTGATACAAGGAGGTGTAGCAAAGAGTTTCTAGAGAAGCTGTCAGTACAATTGTCTACACTATGAACGGGATTTTGGTAAAAAGAGGTAAAGACAAGACTCCTTATGAATACTAGTATGGTAGATCACCCTAATGTTAGTTATTTCAAGATATTTGGTAGCAAATGTTTTATTAAGAGAGGTGACTATATTAGCAAGTTTGAGGCTAAAAGTGATGAAGGTATATTTCTTGGTTATTCCACCAAGAGTAAGGCATACAAATGCTATAACAACCAGACACAGAGAATCATAAAGAGTGTTGATGTTCGAGTGGATGAGTATCCCTAACTCTGAGAGGAAACTAGTATGGAGAAAAAGGATGAAGATCCTTGCATTTTGTTTTTGGAACTAGAACCTATGAAACCTGAAACCGGTAAAGAGAATGTTGTTGTACCAGTTCAACCAGAATAGGTAGATTCAAAAGAAGAAGATGATAATGAAGATGAACCTGAAGATAATGATCATGTTATTCTGAGGTATGTGAGACTCAATCACAATCCTGAATAGATTATTGGAGATAAAGATGCTGGAGTGCTAACCAGAAGAAGAATCGGATAAAATTATTGTATGATCTCCACTATTGAGCTTAGAACTGCTAAGGAAGCATTTGGTGATGATCATTGGGTTAAAGCTATGGAGGAGGAGCCTGAACAAATTGAGAAGAACAACATATGGACTCTAGTACCTTGGCCGACGAATTAAAATGTAATAGGTACTAAGTTGGTTTTTCAGTAACAAGATGAATGATGATGGTGTTGTAGTTCGTAACAAAGCTAGATTGGTTTGCAAAGGTTATGCACAAGAAGATGGAGAAGATTATGGTGAGACTTTTGCACCAGTGGCTAGACTAGAAGGTGTCAAAACTTTACTAGTTTTTTTAGCTCATAAAAGGTTCAAAGTATATCAGATGGATGTGAAATCTATATTTTTGAATGGAATAATGGAAGAAGAAGTATACATTGAGCAGCAAGATGGTTATGCTTTAATTGATAAGAAGGACATGGTATGTAAGTTGCACAAGGCACTATATGGATTATAGCAAGCACCGAGAGCATGGTATGAAAGGATTCATTCACACCTGATGAAGACAGGATTTCAGAGAACCAATGAAGATAGTAACATATATCTCAAATTTGAAGGAGATAAAATACTAGTTAGTGAAGTGTTTGGGGATGATATCATATTTGGAGGAAATGATGACATGAGAAATGACTTTGCAAATGAAATAAAAAAGTGATTTTTAAATGTCTCTAGTTGGAGAGATAAAAAATTTCATAGGTTTACAAATACAGCAAATGAAGAGTGGTATTTTCATCACACAGTCTAAGTATGCGAAGGAGGTATAAAAGACATTTGGTATGAGTGACTGTAAACTAGTTGGGACACCAATGGTGACAGGTTGTAAGTTATCTAAGGAAGATGAGGCCACGTCTGTTGATGAGAAGGAGTACAGGTCAATGATTGGAAAATTGCTCTATGTTGTTCACAACAAATCGAATATAGCTCATTCAGTTGGTCTAGTTGCTAGATTTCAAACGAATCTAAAGGAAACACATTTGATAAAAACCAAGAAGATTTTTAGATATTTGAAAGGTACTGCTCACTATGGATTATGGTATCCATATAAAGGAAACTTTGACTTGAAGGTGAACACAAATGCAGACTGGGCAGGTAATCTTGATGATAGAAAAAGCACAACCGGTGGAGCATTCTTTCTGGGAGGAAGAATTGTTTCATGGAGTAGCAAGAAGTAGAGATGCATTTCACAATCTACTTCTGAAGCTGAGTATGTTGTTGCTTATATGAATTGTACCCAGGCTATCTAGATGAGGCACATTTTGGAAGGTTTCAAGATGAATTTTACTGAACTTGTAAAGATCTTATGTGATAGTGCCAGTGCCATTAATATTTCAAAGAACCCTGTCTTGCATACACGAACCAAGCATATTGAATTGAAGTATCATTTCTTGAGGGAAAAAGTGCAGAGTAAAGATATGATCTTGGAGCATGTTTTTACCAAGGAGTAGCTTGTAGATATCTCTACTAAACCTATGCCTAAGACTACTTTTGAGTATCTTAGAAGTCAGCTAGGGGTTATACCCCTTCATGAGGTCAATTGAGCATGATGTAGATTACATCAGTCCCGAAGCTACTTGCAGAATTTTACAACAGGATTGATGTAGAAGTGGAGTTATTCTACAAAGGGAGCATCAAGTTGTAGGTTGTTGATGCTAAATAGTGAGTTTGACATTGCATGTTTTAATTTCAATTTGACATTGTTGTCAAAGGGGGAGAAGAACTAGTAACAAGATGAAGACAAGGAGAATACGTGGTAAAATGTAAACTAGGATTCCTATTCACAATCACAACAATCAATGGCATTGATATTTGTATTCCCATCAATGCCAAAGGGGGAGATTGTTGGTATTTTCATGAAGATTGCATTAATGATTTTCTATGTTGTCATTGATGTCAATTAAACCGTTAATGTTATTGTTGTAATGTTGTTTTGTAACCGATAGCAAGAGCTAAGTGAAAGGAACTATAATCAGTAGGTAAGTTTCTGGAGTGAACCGGTATTGCTAAGTATTGAAGAGTTGAACCGGTAAACCCTACCTGTTGTTTTGATAAACCCTAACTGATTAAGTCTAGTGAATTGGTTATATTGGTTTATGATCTGATGGTGAGCGGTAATGCTTATGACATGTATGCATATTGTATGAGGAGAGTTTCAAAGAGGTTTTGGCACATTGAGTTAATGTTTTTTTGTCTTGGGAATGAGGAAGTATATTGCATGTAATGCAAAGCACGTGATGAGTTACTGAGTTCGATGAAGCGGTGATCAAGGAGAAGTCGAGGCTTTCTTGAATGATGTATAGAGATTGTTATGTAATCCAACTGTCATACTTGAACTGACTTGTTTGTAATCTCTATGAGAATTAGGTTTTTGTTGTGTTACCGACCTAGTTGATTTTTTTATAAGGTCGATGAGTTGTTTTAGTTGGAGTGTTGGCAAAGTTGAATTGAGTGTGTGATTTCCGAACCAGATGATGTATCTGCAGTTTGAGTAAAGGCAGTTAGGAGCATGAAAAGGATCTGAACAAGCAAGTGAAGTGCTATTCAAACATATCAGTAAACTCATGTTGTTTTCTAACAATTACAACAATTAAATCCCTTAACTGGGTAAGCTCTAACAAGCTTGGTGTTATTCAAATCCTCTATCAAGGTGATCCATTAGCTTGGATACTAAATCCTTTACAAAGGTTACTCCTCATAGGTTATTGCTTCTAACAAGGCATTATAGTCAATCCCTTAACCGGGTGGTCCCTAATAGGATCTATTCTTAATAGGACTTTTTGTAAAAGCTTTAATAGGCTTGTCTCCTAACAAGGCAAACTTTAGAAGAGTTTAGATAGTTATCTTGTGAGTCTCATCTCACCATGGTTTTTCCCATTTGGGTTTCCATGTGAAAAATATTGTGTCAAGTGGTGAATATTTTTGTGGTTATGTTTCTATGGTTGATTTGCTTAACTACTTAATCCACTTTGTTATGTCATGATAACTAGCAACATTATGAAATGAAGTTTTATTTATGTCAAGTAAAAGTATTTGGATGATTGTGAGTTTCAAGTTGTTTATTGTTAATCTGTTGTAACACTCAACCGATTTAGCTTGATATTTTTTATCTTGGCAGAGATATTGCATTGATAGTTCTAAGTTTACTTTGAGTGGTTGTTTCTAGGAAAGGTGAAAGTTTATCAATTTTTCTATCTACTGATTCACCCCCCCTCTCAATAGTTGACTAGATCCTTGTTCTTTCATCATACCATCAAACATTGTCTTCCTTTGAAAGATTAGGAATGGGGGTGTCTTCTTCATGTATACAATATGTGCTCAGACTGGTATCATTGACCTCATCAATGGGGTCAAAATGAAATGCTTTTTCCCACTCATCAAGTAAGCAGTCAAGTACCTCATCCAATTGAGTTGCATGCTCTCTTATTAAAATTTATTCTTTCTCCTCATTGAGAGTGAAATTCATATTGATAAGACTTGGGGTATAGGGATCTATATGATCATTGGCAACAGGTTCATCCCTATTGGTTACTTTAGTACCATATATTATCCTAAACAACATGTGAGACCAATCAAAATAGATGTAGCCACCTATCTTGGTACTGAATTCCCTAAATAAACAAATGGCAAAATAAGAAGGGAGGTTGGTGTAGATTTCACAGGGAACCAGCGATTTTCCTATCCCACAAACTACAATCCTTTCCAACACTCCTTTCCTCACCCAACCTCCCCACCAAGGTTATCACTCAGCACCCTCCAATCTCCTTATTTCAACTTCTTAAATGTCCATCTTAACTTCTTCCCATTGATCACAATCCTTGATCTATGGGGATGCAACCTTCAAAACACACTTGGGATAGACTAGGGACATATTTCCACCATCCTATGACCCTAAAAACCCAAACCAACTCAATTCCAACACTAGTTTGTGACAGACACACTCCCAAGGGTTATTTACCCAATTAGGACCTAATTTGGCTTCTAGCCCTAGGTTTCCAGTTTTCCTCCCTTAACTCCCAATATTCCCAAACAACCTAAGGAAAAAAAATCATTTTTGAGTACCCTTTGGTGGCTTACATAACATATGTCGAATTGGGGTTCTGTTCCTACAAATCAGGGTCAATAACATTGACTATCCTATTAGGCCTAATGTGGTAATTTGGCCACTCTTACAAAGAAACTACACTAAATTGGATTGATCCTTCTAATCCAATGATTGTTTTGGGTCTACATACATCTCGAAACACCAAATCCACCATTTCATGGCCTATTCCATCCACATACCTTTCCTTCCAACTTGTTTGGCATTCACCTAGAACTAGTCACATGAGGATGCATGGTTCTTAAATGGCCATTCCTCCTTCCTCCAACACTTTCCTTCCCAAAATCCTCCATAATCCTATGGTATACACATTTCTATTACTTCCCATAAAATTCCATGAGATTCCATGGATGGAAAGTCAGGATAAATCCATGTGAAGCCAAAACCCTAGGTATGCGAGAGTTTCTGACCTGATTCTACAAAATCGGATAGATCTCACCAAATTTATCAAAGTTACACCAAACTAGAACAATATGGAAGCTAACTCAATATGATACTCACACAAATTCATTACACTCCTTGATCAATTCGTACAATCGGGTTATGAGGGTTAGAATAGTAAAAATAACAGGAAATCTAGTTTATTTGTATTCATTCACATTCAAAACTTCACCACAATACAAACAACAAACATCAACCCCTCCTCCTCAACCATAAAAGACATATATGGTCATTCACAACTGCTATCTAGCCAAAATTAAAACCAAGTGAGCGTTGGAGGCGAGTTGTTTGCCCAATTACATGTTGTCACCCTAATGACAACTTTGACAACATTAGCAACTTTTACATTTGCGCACCAAAACAATAAATGGATGCCTTCCAATAATAAATGACATGTAAAATAATTCTAAAGGATCCACCCAATCCATCCTAAACATCCTATTGACTCTTTGATCAGATTTGACCATGATGGCTTATACATGCCAATCAGGGTCAATGGTCTTACAAATGGGTCCAAAGCAATCCTAATCAACACAAAAAGGTCTTATGGACCTTATTACATTGAGGATGACTCATCAACCATCATGAGGCCCTCTAAGCCTTCCATTAGCCATTTTGAAATGCTTTCAAGGTGCTCATGCACCAGAGGTCAATCACCGAGATGTCTTGCAACACACTACAACCCGGGAAGGCATGCAAGGTTAGATTTAAATCTTTAATGACTCCCATAGTCTAAATTGATGTGCCATCAATTTTCACAACTCCTCTTATTATAGGTTCATAGTTGATACCTAGGCGGTCAGCTATCTCTTTTGGCATAACTGAACTACTAGCCCCACTATCTATCATGCAATTATGAATAGTTTATCACCCATGATTAATGATAGATAAAAAAGGGGAGGCTTACTGTTCTTCTTTGAACTCTCTACCTCCAAAGGTTGCACCAAGCTTGTGGAAGTTGAAGAATTGCAACCTTGATAGGTATCCTCTACAACATCCATCCCCTTTAGGGCTTTCTAAAGTAGGTCTCTTTGAGATGGGATAGCCAAAGCATCCCACATTTATACATTGAGGCTGGTCCTCTTCATCTATTCAATAATATTAAAAGGGATGGCAGCCTTAGTAGGGACATTTGCAACAACAAGGTTCGGTTTTGGTGTGATAGGAACCTTAGGTGCCTCTCTCTCCTTGATGTTTTGTGTCAAATCTCACTCTTTGTTTGGAACAGTCACCTTATCAGGGGTCTTTGACACTGAATATTGTAGGACGGGTTGTGAAACTTGAGCTATAGATAGAGTCTGAGTTGCTACTGCAGAATTAGCACCAAGATCTATGACTTGTTGTCAATTGACACTCATCCGGTGATTTTTGATGCTTGATTTATGGTTTAGGGTTGTCATTGATGGCAACTCTTCTTGGAGATTTGATCTGGTGGTCATAATTCTTCTTATCCAGAAGAAAGTGTTAACGAGTAGCCATTTAACCGGTAAATCAGGATTATTCCAGTAAAGTTTTGGTCCAAAAATATTTCTGGTGATTGTAGTGATTTTGGTGACTAAGTTCGAGGTGAAAATGATGAGGCCGACATTGGTGAAGTATTTTGGAAAATTGTTTTGGTCCAGTGACATGTTTTGTTAGAGATTGAAGCCGACTTGGAGGAGATTATTTTTTATATGACCAGATATATAAGATCGAATTGGTGATTGGTTTTTAGAGTATTACTATTGTGGCGATCCATTTTGGTGAGATTGAGAGTAGTTGCACATGCACATTTGATTCCCAAGTGATCTGGTAGTTGATTGAGACAGGAAAAAAGCATACTACAGAATGTGTACAGTCAGAGATCTTGTGCTTAACTAGAACTCATTCTTGCATTGTTAGATGACATTTCAAAGTTCTTTAATTGTATTTTCTCATTGTAATCAAATTGTAAGTTAGTGAGACTTCACTGAAGTTTGTAGCCTTCTGGGTCATTGTAATTGAGTAGTGAGCTCTAGGCACTGAGCTTCAATGCAGGTGCATTCCCTATCTATGTAATATTTATGTACTCCTAGCCATAGTATATGAATATTGTGGGTTCTATCCCCACTGTGGTTAAACCCTTTCCGAGTTTCCACGTAAAATTTTTGGTTTTGTGGATCAGTGGTTTGTTTATTGCTTTCTTATGTTTTTTAATGTTATACATTTCTAACCAGTGGATAAAGAATGATTTTTTAAGTGTGATCTATAGCACAACACTGATTCACCCCCCCTCTCAATGTTCCTTGATTATAACAATTGGTATCAGAGCCTAGTTCCTCTGAGGAAGCTTAACCGCTTGAGGAAGTTCCAAGATATTAATTCAATGAACTCTTATTTTCAGAGACAACTCAGTGTGGCACTTGACAATCTTGATGCAGCTAGAAATGAGATCTATACCTTGAAGAAGAACCAAAATGATGTTGATGATTTCATTAATGACTTGAAGGAAGAAGCTAACATTTCTAGAGAGAAGAGGAAGGAGATGATGGACAAGCTAAAGGAGAAATAAGATCAGGTCATGGAATACTAGGATAAAGTTGATGAAGTTAACAAGCTTGAGAGAGAGAATGTTGCTTTGAAGAATAAGATGTAATCCATTTTGATGAGGCTAATTAAGGAAATTGAGGACTAGAAGAAGAATGAAGAGAATCTGGAACAATCATTGAAGGAAAGAGTAGATGAATTCTTCAAGCTTACCTATGAGAATGATCAGTTGAAGCTTGAGTTGACATAGTTAAGGAATAATGGTCAAGAACTTGAAAGATAGATTTCTACTTTAAGGGATGAACTTTCTACTGCCAATGAATACAAAGACAAATTTAAAGCTAGCTTAGCAGGGCTTGATGAGATGCTGGAAAGTCAAAGACATGGACATGACATGCGATGTCTAAGATTTGAGAAAGGTGAATCATCCGGATCTGGACAAGGCAATGCAAAATCTGATCAAAAGAAGAGCAAGAATCCTCTGGTAAGACAACCTAATGCTCATAAATTCAATGGTAGATGCTTTACTTGCAATAATTTTGGTCATATGGCAAATCAATGCAAAAGTAGGATGAATAATGTTCCTACCTTTACCGATCAGTGTTTTGTATACTGTAACTTTATTCATAAGGCAAATATGTGTAGAGAAGTAATGAATAACTTCCAAAACAAAAGATTCTATGCTTGTGGGATGTTTGGAAATATCTCTAATTAGTCCAGGACAAGGTCAAATCAAATGAACTTCAGACCTATGCAAAATAATGTTGTTTGTCGTGCATGTAACAAAATTAGTCACATTGCAAAGTACTAAAGAAGAAATAACAGTGCTTTGGTAGACAAGAATAAATCAGATGAGAAGGGAAAAGCAAAAGTAGAAGAGATTAGAGACAAGCATGAGAAGATGTGGGTGAGAAAAGATGAATCTAAAATAGATGATGGATTTGTACTAGTATCTGGTGCAGAACCCTCATCCGTTAAATAGGGATTTTGGTCTTAGGGGGAGGAAAATTCATGCAAATCTTGCATTACCCCTTGATGAGATCTATATTTGATGGATTACAGATGGCAGGAAGTGAATTTTAGTTGATATATGGAACTATGATGGCAAAATTTTGGCATCTGGTAGCTAAATAGGGCATCCAGTCTGATATTTGATGTGCATTTATTTGAAAATAAAATTAGGGTTTGTGAGGTTAAAAGGGAAAATAAAAGAGTCATTTTTCACTTTGTAAATAGTGTTTTTGAGCTAAAGAACAAGGCGATCAAGATTTTCAGGCGATCAAAGAGCTAGAAGCATCTTGACAAGAGAGTTAGGGCATCCGACAAGAAGTTAAGGTATTTTTTGAAGAGCATATCTGAGTTTAAATTTTTAGAAATTTGAAATGACATCCTCTTGTTTTATTTCTACATCATTAGTTGTTGAAGTTAAGGATAGGACTCATCCCATATTCAAAAAGCATCCATATAAATCTATGATGGATGATCCTGTTAGCGCATTTTCTTCTATTCCACACAAAATTTTGCATGTTGATGATGTACGGATATATATCCATTGTGAAATTGAGGAAACCAACACAAAGGATATTTTGGATCTATATACCGACAGTATTATGAATGAAATCAGTAATTTGAAGTTGAAATTCATGCATATGTAGAAAAAGGGTTTCACCTAGTTCATGAATTTTGCATCATTCGAAGAGAAGGAATGGGCGATTATGTGCTGAGAAAAATTCATCTTGAGTTTATCTATTTGGATCAACCTGATAAGATCACACCTGAGGCAATTAGGTTAGTGACATGCTTGAATCAAATCAGTGACAAGATAGGGCTGTGGAAGGTTACAAACCCTACGGTTACCAAGTTAACCGGTGCAAAATTTTATGGGAGATCTATGAAGATTAACACAATTAAATATGATGATGTGAAGTTTGTTGCAATGGTCATTGGGTATAAGGTGTACCAGTCTAACTGACTAAATTTAGTGTCAGGGACAACCATTCATGCAGCTTACCAAATGATAAAGGAAGATGCACACTATGATCTGTGTAGCGTTCTTTTGGAGGAGCTCATGTGTAATCTGAAGAAAATCAAGCAGGACAAAAAGCACGTTTTCAAATATGGTTCTTTGGTTATCTATTTGGCTCTTGACTTTTTGAACCAAATTCCCAGAATCGGTAGATGTTAGCCATTTAGTGGAATTGATTATGTGTTGCCTTGATGCTTTTTCATTGATGCCAACACTAGTTGTTTGGATGCTTTACTAGCACCCTTCTAGTCCCAGTAGGTTGAGTGGTTTCTAGTTGATTTGGATCCGGCATGATCCAGTAGGCTCCAATATAGTTTGGTGATAGAATTGGCTTGTTCATGATACTCATGCTCATATTTGGTCAGTTGGTTTTGGTCTAGTGATCGGATACTATCATATTTGCTTGGAAGCTTGGCTTTTGGTTCTGGCGAGGGTTTCACCGCTAGATATTTTGATGGAGATCTTTGATGAATTGCATAAGTGGTGTTGATGTAGCTTTTGATGGAGTTTCAAGATGCTGTTGTTGGTCATCTTCAAGACTTGGCGGATGGAGATCATTGTTATAGCATGTGGACCTATACTGGGTCTCAGTTGATCTAGGTTATGGACCGACTTTAATGTAACATGTGGATTGGACCTCTCAATGTGTTTCCAAGATGTCTTATGTGTTGGATATTATTTGTTTGGTCTAAGGCCGACATGGTTTTTAATTATGTAATTGGTTTGTTATCTGGTTGCCGACTTGATTGTTTATGGTCAAGGGTTTGTATATATAGAGGTAAGATCTCATTATAGATCATCATGGTTATGTTAGAGGTCGTGATCAAGGAATGTAATGTGTGAATAATGTAATATCATTCAAGAAGGGGAGTTGGTCAATCATTGGAGATCAAATTGGGTTTATGTAAGAGGATTTAGTCCTCCAGTATTGAGGCCAATCGGAACTGTACTCAGGCATAGGAGATGCTATCATTTGTAGTTCAACACTTCTCTAGATTGTAGTCTAGATTTATATGTAGTTAGTGAGGCTCCTTTTGTGATGAGAAGTGCACTCTACAATGTTGGCCTTCCTGCAAGTGAAGGCCCCTCAATTGTAATTCACATACTGCAAAAGTATTATCTGACTATCACTAGGCTTCCCACCGTGGTTTTTCCATTTACCGGGTTTTCCACGTATAAATCTTGGTGTCATGTGGAGGGTATTTATTCTGTGATTATTGTTTATGCTTAATTGTTTTAAATTCTATTCTGGTATTAATGTTTTGGGTTCCTATATTAAAGTTTAAATTGCTTATAGTTTTGGTAATCTGTGACAACTGATTCACCGCCCCCCCTCTCAGTTGTCTTCTGGTTATTTAAACTATGTAATAATTGGTATCAAAGCTTTGGTCCTCTCTACAAAAAGCTTAACCACTTGAGGAATATCCTATGGTGACTAATAGTTCAAGTTCATCCTGTTCTTCTGGAGCTATCTTTCGGAGGGATATTCTGAGGCTTGATGGAAGAAATTACATAGTATGGAAGATTCGGATGGAGAATCATCTGAGATGTCATGCCAAGGATATTTGGGAGATCACATAGAATAGTGTCACACTTTATAATCTAGGATCTGGAAAACCTGGACAAGGAGATTGAGAATTATTGTAGACCAAGAGAAGCCAAGCCCTCTTGTGTGCAATTTCTAATCAACAAATAATGGGAATAACTAACAAATCATCTAGAAAGGCTATTTGAGATAAGTTGGAGACTCTTAATGAAGGTGATCCTATAGTGAAGATTGCTAAACTTGATGTGTTACCGAGTGAGATATGAAAACTTGAAGATGGAAGAAGATGGAAGGATTACTGCATTCATCAAAAGAGTAAATGAAATTGTTATGGGAATTCAATATTGTGGTGGAACTCTAAGCGAAGGTGAAATTGTTTCTAAAGTTTTGAGAGCCCTACCACTGGCTTACAAAATCAAGGCTACTGCTACTAATGGGTTGAGAACAATAGCTTATACATCTATCAACAGAGATACTTTAGTTGGGAAACTATCTTCTTTTGAGCTTGAAGAATTTGGACCTTCTGGAGCTATGAAGTCTGAACCTGCTTTTCATGCATCTACATCTACAACTGGTAAGAGAGTCTGGAAATATTTGTATGCAAAGGAATTAGAAGATATGAAGAGAGAAGATGACGAGTTTGAGCAACTTGAAGCACTATTTTATAGAAGAGTACATAAAGGATCGGTAGGAAGTAAGTACGAAGGAAAAGCACCTTTTAAATGTTTTGCATGTAATAAGATTGGTCATTTTGTATCTAAATGTCCTAAAAGGAATTCATGATTTGAAGAAAGAGTTAGAAGATCATTTCAGCCTAACCATGGATATCAGAACAAGTACAAGTATAAGAAAATTAGAGACAAATAATGCTACATAGTGGATAAGGAAGGCATTACTGATTCTAATGATGAACTGGTAGAAGATTCTGCTAGTGCTTCTGGCAATGGGAAGGAAGGGGTGTTCTTGCCTTTCAATGAAGATAATCTAGCACTGGAAGATAATGTACCTGAAGAGAAGGCACTTGCTCCTAAAATTGAAGACAAGGATGAATGGGTAATTGATAGTGGTTGTTCGCATCATATGACTAGAGATAAAGGGAAGTTTCTATCTTTGTATGAATTTGATGATCGTCTAGTTAGATTTTGAGACGACAAAGCATGTATGATCAAAGGAAAAGGAACTATATCATTAGATGGTAAGAACAATACTGAAAATGTTTATTATGTTGAAGGTTTTAAGCATAATCTTTTGAGTGTAGGACAATTGGTAGATAAGGGATTTCAATTACAGTTCAAGGATGGAAAATGAAAAATCATTAATAGATCTAGATTGGAGATTACAACCAGTACACAGACAAAAGGTAATATATTTCATTTGAACTCTGGTGAGAAGACATGTTTGATTAAATAGATTGATGAGAGTTGGCTATGGAATAAAAGGTTGTGTCATGTAAATTTTGATTGCATTGTGAAGATCAGTTCAACTAAGGCAGTTAGGGATATACCTAAGATTATGAAGCCCTATAATCCAGTATGTTAAGAATGTCAAATGGGTAAACAAGTCAGAACCTCTTTTAGAAGTATACAAGATAAATCAAATGATGTTCTTGATCTTATTCATACTGATTTGTGTGGCCCTAGTCATGTTAAAAGTTTTCAAGTTGATAGATATTTCATGCTAATCATTGATGATTATTCTAGAATGATGTGGGTTAGTTTTCTAAAAGAAAAATATGAGGCATTTGAAAAGTTTAAGATCTTTAAGGCTAAAGTGGAAACTGAGACAGGATTGAAGATTAAATGTTTGAGGTCAGATCATGGTGGAGAATTTACATCTGGTGAGTTTAATAACTTTGGTTAGAAGAATGGTATAAGAAGACAAGTTTCTTCTCCTCGTACACCTCAGCAGAATGGAGTTGTGGAAAGGAAGAACAAAACTATCTTGGATGCTTCTAGAATAATGATTAAAGAAGCAAGTCTACCTCATATCTACTAAAGAGAAGTAGTAAGCACAATGGTTTATACATTCAATAGTGTACATATCAAAGGAGAAACCAGTAAAACACCTTATGAATTATGGTTTGGAAATATACCTACAGTTAAGTATTTCAGAATTTTTGGTAGTAAATGTTATATCAAGAGATATGATATCATTGGGAAATTTGATCCTAGATGTGATGAAGGCATATTTATTAGTTATTCTAATAAAATCAAATCATATAGATGATATAACAAGAGATTGTAGAGAATTGTGGAGAATACTAATGTCAAAGTAGATGAGCTGAATAGAAGTCAAAACAGAGTTTACGAGAAGGAACGGGTAGTGGAAATGATTATATATGAACTAATAGCACCTTTATTGGAATAGAGTGTTGAACCAGTTACTCCGGTAGTATCAAATAATTCTATAGTAACTGGAGAACATGGAAGAGGAAGAGAAAGTCAGAAGACTCCTAGGTATGTGAGATTGAATCATTCAGAAGATCAGATCATTGGGGATAAGAGAAATGGAGTGATGACAAGAAGAAGACTAGCAACTAATGAGGTATGTTTAATTTCACAAGTTGAACCGGTATAAGTAATTGAGGCATGCAAAGATGAATATTGGTTGAAATCTATGGAAGAAGAATTATATCAGATTGAGAAAAATAACACATGGACCTTGGTTCCCCAACCTAAAAATAAAAATGTTCTTGGAACTAAATGGGTTTTTAGGAATAAATTGAATGAGAATGGTCAAGCTATAATAAATAAGGCTAGATTGGTTTGTAAAGGATATTCTCAGAAGGAAGGAATTGATTATGAAGAGACTTTCGCACCTGTAGCTAGGATTGAAGTTGTAAGATTATTTCTTGCCTATGTTACTTATAAATACTACAAGCTTTATCAGATAGATGTTAAATGTGCATTTTTGAATGGGGATCTCGATAAGGAAGTTTATATTGAGCAACTTGATGGTTTTTCACTATCGAGATGATACAAATATGGTTTGCAGGTTAAGGAAAGCTTTATATGGATTGAAACAAGCACCTAGAGATTGGTATGCAAGGTTGGATAAATATCTTTTGAAGCTTGGTTTTACTAATGGCAGTGTTGACAGTAATTTATATTATAATATCACTGATGATGATATATTGATTATTGTATTTTTTGATGAGATTATTTTTGGAGGAGAAGATAAGTTATGCATAGAAATTTCTAAGAATATGGAGAAAGAATTTGAGATTTCAATGATTGGTGAGATGAATTTTTTCTTCGGTTTGCAGATTACTTGGACTGACAAAGGTATCTTTATCTGTCAAACTAAATATGCTAAGGAATTGTTGAAGAAATTTGCTATGGGAGATTCTAAACCAATAAGTACTCCTATGTACAAGTGAGAAATTGACAACATAAGATGTTTCTGCATTGGTAAATCCTACAAGATATAAATCTATGATTGGAGGTCTACTTTATTTGACTTGGACTACGCCTAACATTATGAATATTGTTTGTATTGTTTCAAGATTTCAGAGTGATCCTAGAGAAAATCATGAGATTGTGGTGAAAAGGATTTTTAGATACTTGCAAGGTACATCAGAATATGGCTTGTGGTACCCTAAAGATGATAACTTTACTTTATGTGCATATACAGATGTTGATTGGGTTGGAGATATTGATGACCGGAAAAGTACTTCTGGTGGAGCTTTATTTCTTGGAAAGAAGTTGGTTTCATGGATCAGCAAGAAACAGTCATGTACTTTATCTGCTGCCGAAGCTAAGTATGCTGTTGCTGCTACTAACTATACACAAGTTCTATGGATGAAGCAAATGTTGAAGGATATAAAGGTGGATTATGATGCACCGGTAGATATTCACTATGATAACTTTGTTGCTATTGATATATCAAAGAATCTGGTATTTCATTTTAAAACAAAGCACATATCTATCAAGTATAAATTTTTGAAGGAAAAGGTGGAAGCAAATGAAGTTAGACTGATGTGGGATGCTACTGCTCAGGGGGAGTAGTCAACTTTGTGATTCAGTGGTTTATGCTTTTGCTTTGATTAATTTATTACATTTCTAGCATTGATGTCAAAGGGGGAGAGATATTGATGTGAAAAAGAAAAAGGAACAAAAAGAAAAGTCATAGGGGGAGAGATATTGACATTTAGAGTTGTATGTGGGAGATCGTTGGTCGTCTTCCATTGGGGGAGACTTGTTTGGTATTTGTTGGTACTTAGATGTTTTTCACATCTAGTATTGCCATCAATGCCAAAGTGGGAGATTGTTGGCCATTTGGTGGAATTGATTATGTGTTGCATTGATTTTTTGTCATTGATTCCAACACTAGTTGTTTGGATGCTTTACTGACACCCTTTTGGTCTTGGTAGGTTGAGTGGTTTCTGGTTGATTTGGATCTAACATGATCCGGTAGGCTCCAGTATAGTTTCGTGATGGAATTGGCTTGTTCATGATACTCATGCCCATATTTGGTCAGTTGGTTTTGGTATGGTGATCAGATATTATCCTATTTTCTTGGAAGCTTGGCTTCTGGTTCCAGTGAGGGTTTCACCGACAAAGCTTTTGATAAAGATCTTTGATGAATTGCATAAGTGGTGTTGGTTTAGCTTCTTGTGGAGTTTCAAGATGTTGTTGGTGGTCATGTTCGAGACTTGGTGGATGGAGATCATTGCTATAGCATGTGGACCTATACTAGGTCTCGGTTG
Organism: Cryptomeria japonica; assembly: GCF_030272615.1. Lineage (NCBI taxonomy): Eukaryota > Viridiplantae > Streptophyta > Pinopsida > Cupressales > Cupressaceae > Cryptomeria > Cryptomeria japonica. The sequence continues at coordinate 520,420,986 of NC_081408.1, read as the reverse complement.
ATCTAGGTTATGGACCGACTTTAATGTAATGTGTGGATTGGACCTCTCGATGTGTTTCTGAGATGTCTTATGTGTTGGATATTATTTGTTTGGTCTAAGGACAACATGGTTTGTAATCATGTAATTGGTTTATTATCTGATGGCCAAACTAATTGTTTATGGTCGAGGATTTGTATATATAGATGTAAGATCTCATTGTAGATCATCATGGTTATGTTAGAGGTCATGATCAAGGAATGTAATGTGCGAATAATGTAATATCATTCAGGCAGAGGAGTTGGTCGATCATTGGAGATCGAATTGGGTTTATGTAAGAGGATTTAGTCCTCTGGTATTGAGCTTAACCGGAACTGTCCTCAGGCATAGGAGATGCTATCTTTTGTAGTTCAACACTTCTCCAGATTGTAGTCTGGATTTATATGTAGTCAGTGAGGCTCCTTTTGTGATAAGCAATGCGCTCTAGGTTGTTGGCCTTCCTGCAAGTGTAGGCCCCTCAATTGTAATTTACTTACTGCAGAAGTATTATTTGATTGTGGGTAGGCTTCCCACTGTGGTTTTTCCCTTTACTGGGTTTTCCATGTATAAATATTGGTGTCATGCGGATGGTATTTATTTTGTGATTATTGTTTATGCTTAATTGGTTTAGCTACTATTCTGGTATTAATGTTTTGTGTTCTGGTATTAAATTTTAAATTGCTTATAGTTCCAGTAATCTATGACAACCGATTAACCCCCCCCCCCTCTCAGTTGTCTTCCGGTTATTTGAACTGTCTAACAATAGAGTGCAGTGGGCATTTGACAGACCAGTAGTCCAATAGATTAAACAAGGTCTTGATAGACTTGGAAACAGAGATATTCAGAATTCTTCTTTAAGGGTATTTTTCAAAATATTTTAGGATAAGATGAAGCAGAGGGTAAGAATCCCTAAGGAGATTGTCAGCAAGTATGTAGGCACAATCTACTTTATGGTGAACAAGGATGAATTCCTTATGGAGGTAGTTGAACCCCAAATGATGTGGATTTTGCCGATGTGTTGTGAGGTTGATGCAGGAACACTTGATGCATATGCACAACACCTGTCGAATGCTTTGGATGATACAAAGGAAGAAAGGTTTGGCACATACCAACAAAATTCTATGGAGCTTCACACCAAGCTCACCGAACCAGAGAGAAAAAGGAAAGTTGCTAAGATGGTGGAGGAAATCCTCGTGGAGGAAGGTAACCCAAGAGAAAAGGTCAGGGTTGCAAGAGGTGCTGAAGAAAAATACAAGAAACCAAAGACTACTCCAGCTCCAGCCAAATCTAAGGTGACAGGGTCTTCTCCCACTTCAGTGAAGACACCTCTGGCTCAGACTGAACCCTTTAGCTCATCAGCTAAGGGAAAGGGTGTTTGAAGAAGAAGTAGAAACCTTAGAGGGACTTGGTGTTGATCTTGGAGGTTGTATTAGTGTGTGAAGCTCATTGGAATCAGTTGGAAAGTTTGTGTTATGGTGTGTTTTGTTCATCTCTATCTCTTGGATTGGACCACATTTGATGTTATAGGTTTGATTGACCTGATTTGTGTAATATTATATATTTTGTCTATGGTCAACCTAGTTTAGGTTTTCAATGAATTATATTGTATATATAGGAGTGTGGATGTATGAGATGAGAATGGGACAGATCTAAATTGATGTGAACATCATATGATTGATTTGCAATTAGATTTGATATTAGAGAAGTGTGGAAGATAGTAGATAAGAAATTTGAGATAGTGTTTGTCGTGACATTGGTCGCTTGACACAGTGTTTCAAGGATAGTTTCATGATCAAGAGATCTTATTTATTTTAGTTCATTGATCCTTTTTATCTATTGGAAGAAGTTGTGTTCATTTTGGAAGTTTCTGCAACCCTGTGTAACTTTCCCTAAGGTTGTGGGTCTTAGTCTTGCAATTCCTTTCAGGAGAAGTGAACTCCTTAGCCTTGAGCCTAAACATTATAATCATTTATTCATATTGTGAGTGTAATTATCACCATGGTTTTTCTTTTTTTAGGGCTTTTCATGTAGTCTAGTGTTTATGTGTTCTGTGATTTTGTGTTTCATAAATGTAGTGATAAGCTAATTGTGGAAAAAATTGAATAGATTAGGAGTTGAACTATTTTCAAGTTTGGACTAATTCACCACCCCAGTCTTGTGGTTGTTGGATTACTTGGGAGATTGTTTGATTTTGTTGTTCATTTCTGCTGCTAGGATATGTTGTTGTCAATGATGTCAACATATTCCTATGAGTTATTTTGGTAAGTTTGGGAAGATTTTATGATCTGGTTTGCAATTCTTTATTTACCAGTTTATGTCGGTATTCCCTCTGGTATATTATGGTGTGATCAGATCTTGTGCTGAGATTTTGGATTATTGTTTGGGACGATCTTGTGTATCTTCATTTCATATGGTTAATGATTTGGTGCTCTGCAAGCTATCTTTCTTCATGACAGTTTCTAATTGGTTGTGTTCTTGATCTTTGAGACGTTGACCGATGAAGATTTGAAAAGAGATGATGGTGCAACTATTCCAGATGATTCTAACATGCTTGATGGTGTTTCCTAGTCATGTCCTATTTGTTTTGGTGATTTTCATTGATCATTGAGTGAGGTCTTGATGATTTCTTTGAACAGGTGATAATTTACGTGTTATGCAATATTTTCGGTGGTGTAGCATATTACGGTTGATCTTGGCGACATTTACGATGGATGTAATTGTTTGGGAATTTGAATTAGGTCCATTATATGTAATATAAATCATAATATTGGTCTAGTGGTTGATCTTTGTATCATGTAATGTAATTAAGAGTTGAGGGTCGAGGGTTTAGCTGACCTTGTTCTCAAGGTTGATGATTTGTATATATAGATGATATGCTTAAGTAATTTAGGTCTTGGTATTGTGTCTGAATTATCAAAGAGAGGTAAATGTGTGAACAAGGATATATCATTTAGTGAGTGTTGTGGTGAGTCTAGTGTTGTAGGGCAGACAACTGTGCTTAACTAGAACTATCATCACGCATTTGTAGATGCTATTATTGTAGTTCATTCCTTCCGGATTATAGTCTGAATCATTTTGTAATTCAGTGAGACTTTCCTAAGAGTTGTAGCCTTCCAGGCATATATCTTTTGAGAAGTGAGCTCTAGGCAGTGTGCCTAAATGCATGTGCATTCCCCATTGTCATATTTTCACATACTACTGCAAAGTATCATCTTATTGTGGGTAGGTTCCCACCATGGTTTTTCCCTTAATCATTTATTCCATGTCAAAATCTTGGTGTTGTGTGTTGTGTCAATTATTTTTCATATTTATTATTGTTGTGGTTTATCAGTTAATGTTTTGGAAGTTTAATCTGTTGTGTATCCGATGAAGACTCATTCAACCCCCCGCCCTCTTAGTCTTCCTTCTTGATTGCTACTAACAATTAGTATTAGAGATAGACCCTCTAGTAGAAGCTTAATCACTTGAGGAGATTCGGGATGGCAGCTCAAGGTATTCTTTTCAAGAAGGACAGTCTGAGGTTTGATGGAAGCAACTACATTGTATGGAAGAAATAGATGGAGGTGCATTTGAAATGTCTTGGAGATGATTATTGGAAAATTACTGAGAATGCTTATGTTGTTCCTTAGAATGGACCATCCACTCCTGACGAGGTTAAGGAAGATGAATATAACATCAGAGCAAAGGAAGCATTACTTAGTGCCTTGACTGATTCTGAAATGACAAATGCTATGGAACTTCAGACTGCACATGAGATCTGGGTGAAGCTTGAGATCCTGTATGAAGGTGATAGTCAAGTGAAAGTTTCTAAGATGATGATTTTGAAAGGGAAGTATGAGACATTAAAGTTGGGACATGATGAGAGTGTAACTATTGTGATGAGGGATGTATTAGTTGGAAACCTTGTTGCATTTAAGCCAGCAAATTTAGTGAATCACATGGAAAGTCTGAGACAACATTCAAAGCATCAGCATCTGTGTCCAGCAAATAGGAATATGATCCTAATAAGTGCAGGATATCCATATATGAAAGAGAAAGGAGAGAGATAGGAAAGAAAGAGAAAGAGCTTGATGAGCTTGAAGCATTGATTTCCTAGAGATTTCCTAAAGGTGTCAGTAAGTATGACGAAAAATTTCTCTTAAATTTTTTTCTCGTAATAAGATAAGACATTTTGCTTCTAGATGTCCAGAGAGAATGGCTAAGTATGATAGACATGATAAGTTCGATAAGTTTGATAGAAATGATAGATATGAGAAGAATGTGAAGTATGATAAGCATTATAAGTCTAACTGAAAGTTTAGGAACCAAAAGAACTGTTATTATGTTGTAGATGAAGGTGTTATAGATGATGAATTAGAAGAAGATGAGGTTGTGTTCATTGCCATTAAAGAGGATAGACCTGTGCCTATTGACTCCACTAGCTATTCTATTGAGGAGAAAGCTTTAGCTACTAAGGTAGAAGAAAAGGGTGAATGGGTGATTGACAATGGTTGTTCACATCACATGACCGATGACAAAAGCAAATTTGTAAGCATGGAAAGGTATGATGGTGGAATAGTTATATTTGGAGATGACAAAGCCTTTGTAATTCATGGGAGAGGTTCTATTTCTTTTGATGGTAAGCATAACACTGATGATGTGTTGTATGTTGAAGATTTGAAGAATAATATTTTGAGTGTTGGATAGATGGTTGATAAGGGTTATGATCTACAATTCAAAGATAGTAAATGCAAGATTTTGAATGCCTCTGATATAGAGATTGCATCTGGAACTAAGACTGAAGGTAACATTTCTCATTTGAATGCTAGTGAGAAAAGTTGGTTAATTACTAAGATAGATGAGAGTTGGTTGTGGCATAGAAGAATGTGTCATGTAAACTTTCATTCATTGATCAAGATCAATTCTACTCAATTTGTTAGGGATTTGTCCAAGATTGTTAAACTTGTTAATCTGGTATGTAAGGAATGCTAGTTGGGTAAGAAAACAAGGATTTCTTTCAATAGTAAATGGTACACATCAGATGGATTGTTAGATCTTGTGCATACTGACCTGTGTGGACCTACAAATGTTAGAAGTGTGTAGGGTGATAGATACTTTATGTTACTAATTGATGATTATTCCAGAATGATGTGGGTTGTCTTTTTGAGGGAAAAATTAGAAGCATTTGAGAAATTCAAGATATTCAAAGATAAAACTGAAACTAAGTTGGGATTGAAGTTGAAGTGTCTGAGATCTGATAGAGGTGGATAATTTTGTTCCGGTGAGTTCAATTCTTTCTATGAGATGCATGAAATTAGAATATAGTTAACTTCTCCTATGACCCCATAGCAGAATGAGATTCTTGAAAGGAAGAACCATACTATTTTAGATGCTACAAGAACCATGTTCATTGAAGAAAATGTTTTGAAGGTTTATTGGAGAGAAGCTATTAGCACTGCAGTCTATACATTCAATAGAGTTCATGTCAATGGTGATACTAGTAAGACTCCTTATGAGCTTTGGTTTGGCCATGTTCCTACTATGAAATATTTTAAAGTCTTTGGTAGAAAATGTTATATCAAGAGATTAGGATATTGGAAAGTTTGATGCTAGAAGTGGTGAAGGTATCTTCTTGGGATATTCTACAAATAGAAAAGCCTACCGGTAATATAACAATAGACTAAGAAAGATAGTAGAGAATTCAAGTGTGAAGATGGATGAAAATATTGGGAAGGAGATCAGAGCTTATGATGAAGGTCAACATATTTTTTTAGATCCTATTCAGCCTGAAGAGCCTAAGATGAATGATTTGGTAGAGACAAAGATTTTTGTTGTTGTCGGTGATGATGTTCATGAGCCAGAGTCTAAAAATTAGAATAATCAGAAGACTCTGAGGTATGTAAGATTAAATAATTCTAATAATTCGATTATTGGTGATAAGAGTATAGTAATGACTAGAAGAAGGTTAGTAGTAGAAGAGATATGCTTGATTTCTAAAGTTGAACCTAAATATTTTGTTGAAGCTTGTAAAGATAATTGTTAGACATAATGTACCACTAAGAGGTGGGTAAATCAATGGTTCTCAAAAATTTCTCTTCAACTATCCTATGTGAGTATACTGGTCAAAGAATCTAACTGAAAGAAGACTTACTGGTTAGATGGGAGACAAACACAAATGCACTCACACACAAAGGGGACATCACATAATACCAACATATACAAGGAAAACCCAAGATGGGAAAAACCTTGGTGAAAAATGCTACTGGAGTCTACTTCTCCAATCCAACCTCACAATGAATCTTTGAATACAATGTTTAGGGCACCAACCCAAGGAGCACCAACCCAAGGAGCTACAACCCCTGCAATGAGCTTCAACTCAGTGATTATAAAATCATATTTTGATACCAAAGTTATCTTCTTGTTACAAAAGAACTTTGTAACTCTCAAGTAAGTCTCTTCACCAGTTCTCCTTTCTATAGATCTTTGTCAATTCTCAGTTCACCTTTTCTCTATAGCAACCATATCTCCTGTTGCTACCCACTCTCTGCTACTCTTTGCTCTATGTTTCATCCATGCCGGTTCATCCTCTCCTCCTTCTCTGGTAGTTCTCTCTCTGTTGGTTCTCTCTGCTTCTCTCCACCGGTATTATAGTCTATCGGTTCTCTACTTGCCTTCTCTAAAATATTTTGTAGCTCTTTTGTGCCAGTATGGTCAGTGTTGGTTCTCTCTTCTGTCAGGCTCAATGGCTGACTGCTAGTAGCCTCACTGATGTCGGTTTAACACTTCAACCCTGTTCTTCCTCACACTCAGTCTTTTCTTCTTCTTCTTGATGAGCACTTGACTGATTTCACTCCTTTAGCAACAATACTCTCTCATATAGCAACAACCTTCAATGATTTTCGCTTGCATATTTATATCTTGGTTTTCCCACCAAAATCCAATTCAAATTTTGGGTGGTTAGGGTTTCCTCATCGATCTTGAGGCAAACAAAATCCAATCAGATCTCATGAGATCTAATCACCTTGATTAATGAACTATAACTCATCAATCAATCTCACCATTGTCGTGCCTTCGTGATCACGCCTTCTATTTTTAACAATATGCTTTTAACTTGTTGGTGGATATCTTGGTCGATCACCAAGAATGGCTTCGTGGTTTCCTTCACCTACCTCAATCTACTCAATCAGTCTAAGCTGGATCTTTGTTGTCCTCCTAAAATCGAGCCACAAACCTTTATTGTGCATCCCATAAATCTCATAGCCAAGATAAATGTCGACCTGTCACCACCTACGTTGCTGCTTGATACTTCAACAACTCAACATGCCAACTTGTGCATGCATGCCACTTCACCTCCACGTTAACTTTGTGTCGACATCCACCTTTTCTAGATCATTTGTGTTGGTATGGATAGGATCACCAACCAACTCCATTACTGAGTTTATCTACCGACTTACTAACCCTACTGGTTAAACCCTTAACTGGTTTGTCATCAACCTTGCACTCTTCTTCTCTTCCGGTGGAACACTCAACCAGTTAGCACTCTTGCTAACTTACCTTATGCACATCTTCATTAGATGTGAGTCTTTTGCATCTACACTTTGTTGCATTACCGGTGGACTCACATACCGGTTAACCCCTTTAATGAAACCATGTCATCAACCTTCAGTAGTTTCCATCAGAGGCATCTACATGCTGATTGCACTCTCTATCTACGGTTGCTCAACCTTGCCTTCTTCATCATCTCAATCAGTTTGTCAAAGTGGAAAACCCATCACTCTCCATCTATCCCAACAACTCATCATGCCTTCTCTATTGGATCAGTGTATATCCCTAATTTCATACACTTGAGGCATCCTTGTGAGTAATCGATACATCCGGTGTGAGCCTTCAAACATGTGCCTTTAACTCTTCCTCCTTATCTCATGGAACTATGATGCACACTTTGCATAATACAAGATAGGTTCCACTTACCAACGATAGTGGATCCTTGTCATCTGCATCCTGCAATGCACTCATGTGGCTTCCCTTTTTGTGCAACATATCTTCAAGCAGGCACATGTGATTTGGTGGGGCACACTCACTATCAGTCATCTCTTCACATGGTGACTGCACCATTATCTGTTGGGAGTCTTGTTGTTTTGAATCCACATAGTGTACCAGTGACCTATACATCCTTCTCCTCCTATGTTGATGTGGTTTAGGTAACATTCCACCTCTTCATCACAATCAACATCCAAGTATCTTTCTCACCCTGCTTGTACACCGATCATAAGCTTGCCGGTTGGCAACCACTCACTATCAACACATCACTTACTAGTTGACAACCTCACCTTACTGGTGATAGACTATACGAGTAACCTGTCTATATCTTCAACACAAGTCAAGCACTAACTTGTGTTCCGATGACTCCAATGGTCATTGTACTAAATGACATTCTCTCCCTTACTTGATCGGTGCTCTGCAACACAAGGTGATATTAAAGACATCACATCCTGTATGCATCAATGACAATGTTGCACATACATATCGTGTACCAGTAGCCATCCTATACGAGTTGACATCAATGACAACACAATGCCAACAATCTCCCCCTTTGGCATTGATGTCAACACATGTAGTATTTAGCATACTACATAATCTTTGTCCCCCTTTGTGTGATCCGACTCTTCCCCTTTGTATAATTCATGGATTCTCATACATGTAGTATGCAGTATGCAACAAAATATTTCTCCCATTGTCAGGGTTTCATTCCTCCTTGTATCTACCGAGCACTGACAGAAATATTTCTCCCCCTTTTTCTTTACTAGATGCATTTCCTCCTTTAACCTTCATACTATGTTACATCTTCTCAAATCACAACTCTTGAGATGGAGGACTCGACCATCAATTGACACCAATTGAACATGTAAAGATGATACTAATTGTTAAAGCACTCAATCTGTAGAAGGATGTGTCAGTGAATACTGCTTAACTGTCGCTCAAACTGCATCATCTCCTGGTTGATCCCAAATCTTTAGAATCAAGTGTGATTGTACTATGAATACAACCAACCAAATGAAAAGTAGATACCCCTAATCATGAAATTCTCATGGGTATTCCTATAGAAATTTCCATCATGTGCAGTCATTGCAGTCAGTACACTCACAATTTCAAGCATGTCAGCTCTGCTTCATAAGAACTTGAACTCCCCTTGAGTCATACATCTCATTTCCTTAGTCTATCGAGTCCAATAAGGAGGCTCCAATCATCTCCATATACCAGTTGTCTTGTTCAAATGTGATCATATGATGATCTTTCAGCTCCGTTATATCTACCGCAACTTATGACATGATCCTGGATGTACACAATTGGCCCAAAAATATGCATGCATGCATGAACAACAACCGGGCCAACATATTCCATTTAGGTCTTCATCAACACCACCTGAGACATAAACTCCTCATTCCATGCTACTAGGGCTAATAAAATGATCTCTAACCTTATTGTCTTATATAACCTACAAGTACATGCCAGCATTCGTACTGGTAACATCCTGTACATATCGGTTTCTTGTACTGATCCATCATCACTACCGGAGCACTTTCCTATAGCTCCTGACATTTTGTGTCACTTTGCATCTGATACCAACTATTAATTTATTATCCATTGATACAGTAGTAGTGATCCATCTTTTATCTATAGGTGTGTCGCCAAGGCCGCCACTACACACACATAACATCTCATTTTCTTCCTTCATACCGACAGCAACTTGTTCTTCCATGTGTCCTTCTTCACTGAGGGAGTGAATGATAATTTCATTGTATTACTCCCCCTAAGGTCCTACATCTTGTTTAAGCCTTAGGAGATATCACCTATGCATTGAGTGCATAGTGTCGGTCCATGGTTGCATCCTCTTGCTTCTTCCTCCATACCTACTTGGTCTCATTCTTCTTCCCATTTTCATTCTTGGGAGAAGGTTTTAACTTCTTCTGCAGATTGGTCCTTTCTCTACCAGATTCTCCCACATGACCGGGAGAAGTTCTATAGTAGCACACAATGTCCATGCCAATCTCATGGTTGGGGAACCTTCTATCATATTGGTTTGACCATCTTGTTCTAGTCATGTTGTTGTTACCGACAACCAAAACCAGTGGGCCTCTTGATCCTGCAGGGACATTTCTCCTTTGGTTCCATATAGGTATCTGACTTCCATATGCTTTGTATCTATTTCTATGCTGAGCATAGTTGCTATACCGGTTGTCATGTGACTAACCTTTTATTTTCCTGCATTCATGACTTCTATGGCCAAATCTATTGCAGTTATGACAAACACTATTTGCATAATTGGGAGAGGGGATATGCATGTATCTACTCCTCGATGCATTTTCCTCATATGAATGATATCTATGAGATCCTAGATTATTCCTTCTAGATCCTTTTCTATATTCTTTTGCCCTGTGGCCATGACCATTACATGCAAAGCAATAACCAGAGAAGGAAGATTTATAACTTACAAACTTATTCTGCCATGCATGGGGAGATCTTACCGGTTTAGTATCTCCATTTCTTCCTCTCCGGGGATGGATCCTAGGTTGTTCATGCTCTGCAGCTCTTCAATCTAATCTCTTCTTAACCCACACTTGCTTTGTCCTTTGGGCAGTAGCATTTCCTTGTCCTCTACTTGTAGGAAGTCTTCTTTGTTGTCTTCTCATGAACCTGTTTTTGGTGATGCTATCTTCTCCCATCTTCCCTTTTCCCTTGGGATCTACATTGTTCCTCCTTCTTGTAGCACCAGTCTTCATTCTTGTCTACAAGTCTTCATCAGTTGTGGTCAAATCTACCTTCTTCCAGGGAGCATTTCCAACTATGAAGGTATGTCCTTTTTTCTCTCCATTTGAGGAGACAAGCAGAATGTTATTGTGGGAAACATTCTTGCTGGTGGAGCATTCACCGAAACCACTTCCTAATCCTTTTGTGTCATTGGCATGCTTTTTCATTTTCAACATTTTTTCCAAGGCATCACTGTTGCCATCAAACTAGATTCTCACCTTGAGCTCATCTTGACATTTCTCAAGGTCATTTCGAAGAATCTCCATTTCTCCAACCAGTTGTTGATATTCTTTATCTTTTACTTCTATCTCAGATGCTATATCATTACACTAGCACACCTTAGTGCTTTCTTGTTGAGTTTTCAACTTTGAGACACACTTCTCAGATTATTCAAGGCATCTTATCAACTGGTTCTGCTCTACAATAGTAGCATTCTTGAATAGCTTGCATTCATTTCTCACTCTATTGAGTTCTTCAAGTGCATTTACAAGCTCAACTTCAAGATCAACTTCTGCTTCTTCTTCACCATCACTATCACTACCAAACACATCTTGTCGGTAGGAGTGATATGCATGATCATTCTCAGATGTGTGCCTCTCATCTTCTGATTCTTGAGCCATGAAGAGGTGGGTTCATTCTTCATCATTTTTGTGGCTGCTAGTATATTTTCCTTAATCATCTGCAGATACATGAGTTGCATTTCTCATCCTATCTTCACAAACCAGTTCTACAGTAGTAGGCTCATTTCCATAGAGCTTCTTCAGTCTTTCCCATAAGCTTTTCTCTAATCTACATCTATCCACCTATGAGGAGATATCATCTGATAACCTACAGAGTATAGCCTTCATTGTTGCATCATTGCACTAGTTTCTTCTTTCTACATCAAAATCTGTGGGAGGATTGACTTTACTAGGGCATCCATTTACAACACACATCCACACATCAAACCCTAGGGAGGACAAGCAAACTTCCATTCAACAACTCCAAATTAAATAGTTTGAGCCATCAAAGACCAGAGCGGGGATTGACACTAAATAGACCATTGGGTCCTTAAGCCATAATCTACCCAAGCTAGAGAAATCTTACCAACTGAGAACCTAGGGCTCTGATACCAATTGATAGACACAATGTACCACTAAGAGGGGGGTGAATCAATGGTTCTCAAACTTTTCTTATCAACTATCCTATGTGATTATACCAATTAACAGATCTCAATGAAATCAGACTTACCGGTTAGATGGGAGACAAACAAAAATGCACTCACACATAAAGAGGACATCACATAACACTAGCATATACGAGGAAAACCCAAGATGGGAAAAACCTCGATGAGAAATGTTGTTGGAGTCTACTGCTTCAATCTAGCCTCACAATGAATCTCTGAATACAATTTTTAGGGCACCAACCCAAGGAGCACCATCCCCTAATTTAGGGCACCAACCCAAGGAGTAACAAGCCCTAATTTAGGGCACCAACCCAAGTAGCACCAACCCTTGATTTAGGGTGCCAACCCAAGGAGCTACAACCCCTGCATCGAGCTTCAACTCAATGATTACAAAATAATATTTTGATACTAAAGTTATCTTCTTGTTACAAAAGAACTTTATAACTATCATGTATATCTCTTCATTGGTTCTCCTTTCTATAGATCTCTATCGGTTCTCTGCTCACCTTTTCTCTGCAGCAACCTTATCTCCCCACTCTCTGCTACACTTCACTCTCTACTGCACCCTTGTTGGTTTAGCCTTTCCTCCTTCTCTGTCAGTTCTCTCCCCATCGGTTGTCTCTACTAAACTATTTCTCTCCACCGGTACTACACTCTATTAGTTCTCTTCTTGCCTTCTCTGCAAACTTCTGCATCTCTTTTGTGCCGGTATGGTCACTTTTGGTTCTCTCTTTTGTCACACTCAATGGATGACTATCAGTAGCCTCACTGATGTTAGTTTAACACTTGAAACCTATTCTTCCTCGCACTCAGTCTTTTCTTCTTCTTCTTGATGAGAACTTGACTAATTTCACTCCTTCAGCAACAATACTCTCTCATCCAGCGACAACCTTCAATGATTTTGGCTTGCATACTTATATCATGGTTTTCTTGCCAAAAGCCAATTCAAGTTTTAGGCGCTTAGGGTTTCCTCATTGACCTTGAGGCAAACCAAATCCAATCAGATCTCATGAGATTTGATCACCTTGATTGATGAACTATAACTCATCAATCAATCCCTCCATTGTCATGCCTTCCTGATCATGCCTTCTATTTTTATCAATCTTCTTTTAACCTGTTGGCAGATATCTTGGTCGATCACCAAGAATGGCTTTGTGGTTTCCTTCACCTGCCTCGATCTTCTCAATCAGTCTGAGTTGGATCTCTATTACCCTCATAATCTTGAGCAGCAAACCTTTGTTGTGTATCCAATGAATCTTGCAGTCGACATCAATGTTGACCTGTCACCATCTACCTCACCGCTTGATACTTCACCGACTCAACATGCCAACCCATGCATGCATTTCACTCTACCTCCACATGGCTTGTGTCAGCATCCACCTTTGTTGGATCATCTATGTCAGTATGGATAGGACCATTGACCAATTCCATTACCAGGTTCATCTACTGTCTTACTAACCCTGTCGGTTAAACCCTTAACTGGTTTTGTCATCAAACTTGCACTCTGCTTCTCTTCTGGTGGAATACTCAACCGATCAATACTCTTGCTAAATTACCTTACGCACATCTTCATCAGATGGGATTCTTTTGCATCTGCACTTTGTTGCATTACCGGTGGACTACATACTGATAAACCCCTTTGATGACACCATGTCATCAACATTCAACTATTTCCATCTGAGGCATCTACATGCTAGTTGCACTCTCTATCTGTAGTTGCTCAGCCTTGCCTTCTTCTTCATTCACTTGAGGAATCATTGTGATTCATTGGTAGATCCAGTGTGAGCCTTCAAACACCTTCCTTTAACTCTTCTTCCTTATCTCACGGGACTATGATGCACACTTTATATAATAGAAGATAAGTTCCACTTACTGGCGGTAGTGGATCCTTGTCATCTGCATCCTACAGTGCATTCATGTGGTTTCCCTATTTGTGCAGCATATCTTCAAATAGGCACATATGATCCGGTGGGCCACACTCACTATCAGTCATCTCTTCACATGGTAAGTGCACCATTATCCGGTGGGAGTCCTATTGTTGTGTATCCACATAGTGTACCAGTGACCTATACATTCTTCTCCTCCTGTGTTGATGTGATTTAGGTAACATTCCACCTCTTCATCACAATCAACATATAAGCATCTTGCTCACCCTTCTTGTACACTAGTCATAAGCTTGCCGGTTGGAAACCACTCACTATCAACACATCACTTACCAGTTCACAACCTCACCTTATCAGTGATAGACAATACCGGTAACCTATGCATAACTTCAACACAAGTCAAGCACTAACTTGTGTATTGGTGACTCCAATGGTCATTGTACTTAATGACATTATCTCCCTTACCTGACCGGTGCTCTGCAAAAAAAGGTGATATTAAAGACATCACATCCTGTATGCATCAATGACAGTGTTTCACATACATCTCTTGTACTAGTAGCCATCCTATACTGAATGAGATCAATGACAACACAATGCCAAGAATAATAACTAGATTAGAGACATGGAAGAAGAGTTAGATCAGATTGAAAAGAACAATACTTCATAACTTGTGCCTAGACATAAGGATAAAAATTTTATTGGTACTAAATGGTTTTTTAGGAACAAATTGAATATAGCAGGTGAATTAGTCATAAATAAAGCCAGACTAGTCAGCAAAGGATATTCCCAATAAGAAGGGATTGATTATGAAGAAACTTTTTCTTCGATTGCCACAATTGAAGTTGTTAGACTCTTACTAGCTTATGTTTCCTATAAAGATTTCAAGTATATAAAATGGATGTCAAATCTACACTTTTTAATGGTGATCTAGAAGAAGAATTCTACATTGAGCAGCCTCATGCATTTTCACTGTCAAATGATGGAGATATGGTGTGTAAGTTGAAGAAAGAACTTTATGGATTGAAACAAGCCCCTAGAGCCTAGTATGCTAGATTAGATAAATACTTGCTAAAATTGGGATTTTTCAAAGGTGCTATTGATAGTAACATGTTCTTTAAAATTGAAAATAACAACATTTTGATTGTTGAAGTCTTTGTTGATGGCATTATTTTTGGTGGTGATGATGATATGAGTATGAAACTTTTCGGTGACAAGCAAAAAGAGTTTGAGATGTCTATGATTGGTGAGATGAAATTTTTCTTAGGTTTGCAGACTACACATACAGGAAAAGGTATCTTTATATCTCAAACTAAGAATGTGAAGGAATGATTCAAAATCAGTTGGAACTCCTATGTTGCCTAGTTGTAAATTGTCTAAAAATGATTAATCTCCTAAAGCTAATCACAGTTTGTACAGATCTATGGTTGGTGGACTATTATATCTTACTTAGACTAGGTTTGACATTATGCATGCTATTTGTATGGTAGCTAGATATCAAGTTGCTCTGAAAGAGATCCATGTTATTGTTGTTAAAAGAATATTCATATATCTAAAAGGAATTAAAGATTATGGTTTATGGTATCCAAAGAATGATGACTTCACATTATTGTTGAGCACAGAATACCACTGAGAGGGGGGTGACTCAAAGGTTACTAACTTCTCATCTTTACTGATCTAATTTTAGACAATCAACTATTTACTTAACCACTAAACAGTCATACCGATAAAGCAAGAAAGAAAAACAAAAAGATCATCCACACACAAGAGATTCATAACACCAGATTTACGAGGAAAACCCAATATGGGAAAAACCTCAGTGAGAAGAGTTGTTGGAGACTATTGCTCCAATCCAGCCTCACAGGTAAGACACCAACTTACAAAGATTATGGGCACCAACCCCTGCACCAAGCTTCAACTTGGTGATGTATATTGAAATACTATTTGAATACAATTAAGGCTTCTTGTTGCAAATGAATTGTGCAACTCTTGAATCAAATAAATCTATGTTATCTTTCTCTCCCTTTCACACACTGTCTCTCTCTCAACACACTATATCTCTCTCAACACACTGTATCACACTAGGATGTTACCTACTCTTTCACACCTTGTCGGTCAAGTTCAACTGCCTGACTGTGATACTGCTGGTAGAATCCTCTCACCGGTTTACTTGCTTTCTCACTCTACAAATTCCATCGATCACCTTCTAAAGTTTTCTCCTTGCTCCCTCTCTCTTCTCTTTTTCACAATCTTCATAGCATCAACAACTTATTATGTTCAGAGTTCTCATTACTTGTACATGTTTTCCCACCAGAATACCATTCAAATACTTAGGGTTTTCTTTTTACAACACAATCTTTTGAGATCCAATCCCACCTTTCTTGGATCAATCATCTGTCCTTGAAGAACGCATATACACACGGTTTTCATTTTCCAATGCATGTTTTTCTCGAAATGGCAATCACGTATTACATCTTTTGTCATGAAGTCAGATGATACGTAAAGTGTTCCAGAAGTTTCCTTTATGAGAACATCCTGAATTAGATTTCCTTTGCCTTGATTTAGGTGTTGAGTACTCCTTGATCTTCCTCTATCATTTCTTCTTCCTTGAGCCGCAATCAGTTAGATGCAATCCCTTGATTTGTGGTTCCCTCATTAATGGTGAATATATGTTTCATCAACCCTATCGATGAAACTTCACCAACCACAACACACTTGCCACCTCAGCTCCACATGACATCACACAGATCAAGACATGGCCTATCAACATGCAGTCGGTCCAGAAAACACATATCAGTAAGACCCTTGGGCAGTAGAGTGTTCTCCTTTTGTTAACCAATAGAGCATCCAGTATTGGCTACACATTTTCACTTTCAGTGGTGTGAGACAACTTTTAACATTCTGCCTCTTCATCATAAACAAGCAACCATCCTTCATGCTCAATCCCCACCGGTTGACATCAATGCCAACTTAGTGCCAAAATGCCAACAATCTCCCCTTTTGGCATTGATGTCAACTTCTCATAGTCCACTCCATACCGGTACATTTCTCCCCCTTTGACATAATGACAAAGGGTACTTGCGCACTCCCCCTTTGATCCATACCATGCTCCCCCTAAGCCACATAAACCTTCCTAGGTAGATGATACAATGCCCAACTTCTGTTGGAGGTACTCAGAAGTGCTGACCGGTAATGGTTTGTGAAAATGTCTGCTACTTGTTCACCAGTAGGAACATAATCCATTTTTACCTCCTTTCCTTCAACCTTCTCTCCGAGGAAGTGATATTTGATTGCAATGTGTTTTTTTCTGGAATGCATGACCGAATTCTTTGCTATGTTGATTGCACTCGAATTTCACACTGGATGAGAATCGGTTCAGTGATGTCTACCTATATATCTTTGAGAGTCTACTTCATCCAAAGCACTTGAGAGTAGCATGTAGCAGTAGCAATGTACTCAGCTTCAGTAGTGGATAAGGAGACTAAGTCCTACTTCTTTCTATGCCAAGAGACCAACCGATCACCTAGAAAGAATGAACCACCACTTGTGCTCTTTCTATCATCAATGCATCCTGCCCAATTGGCATCAGTGTATGCATCCACGCTAAAATCTCCCTGTTTAGGATACCATAAACCATAGCTGAGAGTTCCTTGTAGGTACCTAAAAATTTTACTAACAGCATTCATGTGTAACTGCTTTGGTGCAGCTTGGAATCTAGTTACCATGCATACTACCTGAACTATATCCGGTCTTGAAGCAGTTAGGTACAATAGACTGACTATCATGGATTTGTATAGAGTCTAATACACTACTGGTGATTCATCATTCTTACTCAATTTACTTCATGTCACCATGGGAGTACTTACCATTTTGAAATCTTTCAGTTAGAATTTCTTCAACATCTCCTTTGCATACTTGACCTGTGAGATAAAGATTCCTTTATCTTTCTATAAAATCTACAAGCCAAGGAAGTATGCCAATTCACCAAGCATTGACATCTCAAATTATGACTGCTTTCTGATCAGCAAACTCTTTGTAGAGAGTATCCTTGTTGCCTCCAAAGATGATGTCATCTACATACACAACCACAATAATCATGTGATTCCCATATTTCCTTATGTATAAATTACTGTCAGCACTTCCCTTTTTCAATCCTTTCTCCTTTAGATACTGATTTAATCTTGAGTACCATGCTCTAGGAGCTTCCTTCAAACCATACAGAGCCTTCTTTAACTGACATACAAATGTCTCATCATCATGTAGCATAAATCCTTCTAGTTTCTCCATGTATACTTCTTCTTATAAATTTCCATTAAGAAACACAAATTTTACATCCATTTGGTATAATTTATATCCCTTGTAGGCAGAGTAAGCTAGAAACATCCTAATTGCTTCTAATCTAGCCACCGGTGCAAATGTTTCTTCAAAGTCAATCCCCTCTACTTGAGAGTATCCTTTGCACACAAGTCTAGCTTTATGCCTTACAATCTTACCTTCTTCATTCATTTTGTTCCGATAGGCCAACTTTGTACCAATGATATTCTTGTCTTTCGGTCTAGGGACTAACTCCCAAGTCTTCTTCTTCTCAATTTGGTGCAGTTCTTCTTCCATGGCATCCATCCACTCTTGTCTCTTGCTAGCCTTAATGAAATTTTTAGGTTCAAATTCAGTTATGAGGCATAGGTTGACTTGTTCATCATTTCGGGCAAGTCTTCTTCTAGTCTACACACCATCATTCTTATTCCCCAGAATTTGCTCTTCCGAGTGATTCAATTGTACATACCAGTTGGGAACCTTCTGGGATGCTACCTCTGGTTTAGTTTATGTCTGAGCTTCATAATATTCATCACCGGAGTCATCATACCAGTTAACCTTTGGTTGATATCCTCTGTGCATATCTTCATCAACTCTTACATGCACACTTTCAACAACTCTTCTTAGTCTTTTATTGTAGCATTTGTAGGCTTTGTTGTTATATGAGTAACCAAGGAAGATCCCTTCATCACTCCTAGAGTCAAAACTTCCCAAACCATCCATATATTTTTTAATGAAGCACTTGCTTCCAAATACTTTGAAATATTTGATTGATGGCTTCCGGTTATACTATAGCTCATAAGGTTCCATCTTGCTATTTGTTCTTAATTGAACCCTGTTCAAAGTGTATGCAGCAGTATGCACAACTTCTTTCCAATAAGTATCAGGTAGACTGGCCTCATTCAACATGGTTCTGGCCATCTCCTTGACTATCTTGTTCTTCCTTTCTACCACTCCATTTTGCTGCGGTGTTCTGGGAGCAGAGTATTGCCTTCTAATTCCATGTTTTTCACAATAATCTTCAAATTCATTTGATGTGAACTCTCCACCACTGTCTGATCTTAGGCACTTTGATTTGTACCCACTTTCCTTTTCTACCATCTTCTGAAAGATTTTTAATCTTTCAAATGCTTGTGATTTATCTTGCAGAAAGGTGACCCATGTCATCCTTGAGTAGTCATCAATGAAGAGCATGAAGTATCTTTCACCAGCAAGTGCTCTCATTCTAGTCGGACCACACAGATCTGTATGCACAATTTCAAGTGGCTTGGAGGTGTTGTTCTCCTTTGTCCTAAAACTCACTTTAGTTTGCTTACCTTTTACACATTCATCACAAAATGTGTTTACTATTTTGATGATGAGTGGAATGTTCCTCACACACTCCTTTTTGCTTACTGCAACTAAGTTATCAAAATTTATGTGGCCTAATCTTCTGTGCCACAACCAACTTTCTTCTACTTGTCCTAACATACATTGGGACTCATATAATTCCTTCAGATTATAAACATTTCCATCACTTCTCTTTCCTTCTTCCACAACTTTACCAGTACTGTCTTTCTTTATCTGGCAACCAGTGGAGTCAAAGGTGAATTTGTAACCTTTATCACACATCTGAGTCACACTCAGCAGATTATGTTTGAGGCCTTCCACATAGTATAGATCATGTGCCTTCAGTTTTCCATCAATGCTTAGTGTTACTTTTCCCTTTATTTTGATGGAGGAATTGTCTCCAAACCTTACCGATCCACCATTACAATCTTCAATTTTAATGAATTTCCTTTTGTCACTAGTCATATGGTTTGAGCAACCACTATCTACAATGCATAGATTTTTCCTTTCAGCATGCAAGGCAGTCTGCACTATGAAACTCGATTCTGCCTTTTCCTTTTCTTTCTCAACCCAAACTGGTTTGATTTCCTTCTTCTTGTCAGCTACTATATTCAGCTCAGGTTCAGTTTCGAGTTCATGATCTGGATTTTCCTTCATTTTCTTGATCTTCTTGTTTTTGCATACCTTTGCTATGTGTCCAAATTCTTGACAATTATAGCATTTTATATTCTCATTAAAGGGAACATCCTTAAAACTATTGTAGGGTACCGGTTTGTTCTTCCTACAATCAAAATTCTTATGGCCATATCCATTGCACTGATAGCAGACAACATTCATATCCTGAAGTGCATTGAATGAATTTCTACATTCATAATTCATAGAAGTCTTATTGTTTAACCTACAGTCAACTATTTTGTGCCCAAATTTATTACACTGGTAACAATAACCATGAAAGTCTGATACATACCGGATGGGTTGTCTTGATCCTAAATAGATCTACATCATTGGGTGTCTTCCATGCATGTTGTTGAATTTGGTGAATCCCTCCCTGTCAATTCTAGCATTCCTCCTTGGTTCTGCATATTTATGCATGAAATGTGGCCTCCGGTTCATTTCCACATACCGGTTTGGATGTTGATTTCCAACAACATTTGCATATGTCTTTTTGTCGATATCCTTGCCTATAGTGAATGTCTTCTTTTCTTCACCTTCAATTGAAGAGGTGAACATTATCTCTTTGTCAAATTTACCTTTGTGGGTTGAGCCTTGACCAACTTTGAAGCCTAAACCTCTAGTATCTTTGGATTTCTTTTGTTTGCTCAACATCTTATCCAAGGCCTCAGTGTTGCCTTCATACTTACTTCTTATTTTTATTTCTTCCTTACTTTCTTCAAGCTCCTTCCTGAGCTTTATTCTGCTTCCATCTCTTGATGCTTCTTTTCTTTCTTTATCAGATCAAGGGTTGTAGCTTCACTGATCCTCTTAGTTTCTTCCAGCTGCAGTTTTAAGTTAGATATGATTTGACTGAACTCTTCCAGAGACTGATTCAAGAGATCTTGTTCATCTACTGGAACAAGCTTAACCCTCTTGAGTTCTCTTCTTGTTTTACTCAATTCTTCAAGTGCATTGATAAGTTCACTTTCCAAATCCACTTCACCCTCAATATCCTCTTCTTCCTCATCTTTATCAGCAGGTCTATCGAGTGCCACGAAAAGATTTACTTTTTTGTCATTCTCATGGTCATCATCTTTTGAAGGATCTTCATCATCTGTTGTGTCATCCTCAATGGTATATAAGCTATTTTGGTTCTGGTAGCCTCTTCTTCTTTGTCAGTAGTCATTCCTATCACTATCTTTGCCGAAAAATCTTCTGAACTCTCTTGACTCATCTTCACCAGCTTCTTTGTGAGGACAACTTGCACCGAAGTGTCCTACTTTCCCGTTGTTGAAGCATTTAAGTGGTAGCTTTCCCTTGTACCAGTCAGATCCTCTTTTGAGCTTCCTAACAAAGTTTTCTACTTCAGCATCAGAGTCTTCACTGGATTCTTTATGAGTAATAGCTTCTTTTCCCTTTTTGGTGATATTAAATGCTGCTTCTTTCCTTGTGGAAGTCTCACCGGTTGTTCTCATCTCATAGGATGTCAGGGAGCCAAATAGTTCATCCATTGTAAAAGTCTTCAGATCCTTGGCTTCTTCTATGGTTGATACCTTAGTATCATATTTGGGAGTGAGGGATCTAAGTATCTTTTTTACAAGAATCTCATCTGCGATCTCTTCTCCAAGTCCTCTAATAGTATTCACAATTTCATCAAATCTATGAAGATAGTCTACAATCTTTTCATCATCTTTCATCTTGATGCTTTCAAGTTGGCTCCTCAGCATTTGTAGCATGGCTTCCTTGACCTTTGCATCTCGCTCAAACAACCTCTACAATTTTTCCCATGTCTCCTTTGCTGAAACACAGTGCATGACTTTGACAAATTCATTATTGGATAGTCCACTCAAGATGGCATGTTTTTCCTTTGCATTATTCTCACACTCCCTTTTTGCATTTGGATCAGTGGGAGGAGTATTAGGAATGACATACCCATTCTTGACTGACATCCACATATCAAAACCAAGAGATGAAATATAGGTCTCCATTCTTCTGCTTCAGAATGCATAGTTGGATCCATCAAACATGGGGGCTTTTGAGGAAGCAGACTCATTTCTTGCCATTGTGCTCAAAGTCCAAAATCTACCCAATATTTAAAGATAACTAGGAAGTTGGCTCTAAGACCAATTGTTGAACATAGAATACCACTGAGAGGGGGGTGAGTCAGTGGTTACTAACTTTTTTTCTTTATTGATCTAATTTTAGACAATCAACTATTTACATAACCACTAAACAGTCATACCGGTAAAGAAAGAAAGAAAAACAAAATGATCATTCACACACAAGAGATTCATAACACCAGATTTACGAGGAAAACCCAATATGGGAAAAACCTCGGTGAGAAGAGCTGCTGAAGACTACTGCTCCAATCCAACCTCACAGGTAAGACACCAACTTACAAATATTATGGGCACCAACCCAAGGAGCACTAACCCCTTCCCCTTTTAGGGCACCAACCCAAGGAGCACCAACCCCTGCACCAAGCTTCAACTTGGTGATGTATATTGAAATACTATTTGAATACAATTAAGGCTTCTTATTGCAAATGAATTTTGCAACTCTTGAATCAAATAACTCTTTGTTATCTTTCTCTCCCTTTCACACACTATCTCTCTCTCAACACATCGTATCACACTAGGATGTTACTTGCTCTTTCACACCTTGCCGGTCAAGTTTAACTGTCTGACTATGATACTGCCAGTAGAATCCTCTCACCGGTTTACTTGCTTTCTCACTCTGCAACTTCCTTCGATCACCTTCTGAAGTTTTCTCCTTGCTCCCTCTCTCTTCTCTTTTTCATGATCTTCACAACATCAACAACTTATTCTATTCAGAGTTCTCATTACTTATACCTGTTTTCCTACCAGAATACCATTCAAAAACTGAGCAGTTAGGGTTTTATTTTTACGACACAATCTTTTGAGATCCAATCCCACCTTTCATGGATCAATCATCTGTCCTTGAAGAATGCATCTACACATGGTTTTCATTATCCAATGCATGTTTTTCTCAAAATGGAAATCACATATTAGATCTTTTGTCATGAAGTCAGATGATACATAAAGTGTTCCAGAAGTTTCCTTTATGAGAACATCCTGAATCAGATTTCCTTTGCCTTGATTCAGGCATTGACTGCTCCCTGATCTTCCTTTGTCATTTCTTCTTTCTCGAGCCACAATCAGTCAGATCCAATGCCTTGATTTGTGGTTCCCTCATTAATGGTGAATATATGTTTCATCAACCCTGTCGATGAAGCTTCACCAACCACAACACACTTGCCACCTTAGCTCCACATGACATCACATGGATCAAGACATAGCCTATCAACACGCAGTCAGTCTGGAAAACACATATCGGTAAGACCCTTTACTAGTAGACTGTTCTCCTTTTGTTAACAGGTAGAGCATCCGATACCAGTTGCCCATCTTCACTTTCGGTGGTGCGAGACAATTTTTAACATTTTGCCTCTTCATCATAAACAAGAAACCATCCTTCATGCTCAATCTCCACTGGTTGACATCAATGACAACTTAGTGCCAAAATGCCAACAGTTATGTGCTTACACTGGTGCAGATTGGGCAGGTGATGTTGATGAACGAAAGAGTACTACTAGTGGAGCATTCTTTTTAGGTGAGAATATGGTTTCATGGGATAGCAAGAAACAGGATTTAGTATCTTTATCTACTGCTGAAGCTGAGTACATTGTTGTTGCTAGTAATTTCATTCAGATAGTTTGGATAAAACAAATGTTGAAAGACATCAGAATTATTTATGATTAGCCTACTCTTATATACTGTGATAATTCCATAGCTATAAACATGTCTAAAAATCTAGTGCAACATTCAAAGACTAAGCATATATCAATCAAATACAATTACTTGAGAGAGAAAGTCGGTGAATAGAAGGTGAAGCTAGAATATGTATCTACAAAGGAACAAATTACTGATATTTTTACTAAGCCTTTTCCTGCATATACATTTGTCTATCTAAGAGACAAGTTAGGGGTCTCCACCCCTCCTGATGAGAACTAGATGCATTGAGTTGCATTGATCCTATGGAATTCAGAACCTTAATATTTTATCTGGATTAATGAGTTGGTGTTGGTCCTTTGTTGTAGTAATTTGTGATTTTGAGAGAGATTTCTAAGATTTCTGTTGATTTGGTTGTGTATCCTAGTGGGTGATAGATTCATGTTTCTGTTTTTTAGGGGAAAAGAGTTTGATTCTCTGTTTTGGTGATCTTTGGCATTGTTGTGAAAGAGGGAGAGAGATCATGTGAAAAACTATTTTATCTACCTTGATCTTAGGGGGGGTTTTCTAGTGATATTTTATTTCTTTGCATTGACTATTTTTCACATTCATATGTTGCCATCAATGTCAAAGGGGGAGATTGTTGGATTACTTGGAAGATTGTTTGATTTGGTTTTTCATTGTTTCTACTAGGATATATTTTTGTCATTGATGTCAACATATTCCTGTGAGGTATTCCGATGAGTTTGAGAATATTTTCTGATCTAGTTTATAGTTCTTTGTTTACCAATTTTTGTCGGTATTCCCTCTGGTATATTCCGGTGTGATCAGATCCTATGCTAATATTTTGGATTATTGTTTGGGATGATCTTGTGTATCCTCATTTCATATGGTACATGATTTGGTTCTCTAGAAGCTATCTTTCTTCATGACAGTTGTTGATTGGTTGTGCTCTTGAGCCTTGAGATGTTGACCGATGAAGATTTGAAAAGAGATGATGGTGAAACTATTCCGGATGATTCTAACATGCTTGATGGTGTTTCCTATGTGTGTCCTAATTGTTTTTGTGATTTACATTGATTGTTGAGTGATTTATTGGTGATTTCTTTGAACTGGTGATAATTTGTGTGTTATGCAGTATTTTTGGTGGTGTAACGTATTACGATTGATCTTGTCGGGATTTCCAGTGGATGTAATTGTTTGGTAATTTTAATTAGGTCCATGCTATGTAATGTAAATCATAATATTGTTTTGATGGTTGATCTTTGTATCATGTAATGTAATTATGAGTTGAGGGTTGAGGGTTTAGCCGACCTTGTTATCAAGGTTGATGATTTGTATATATAGGTGAGATGCTTATGTAATTTAGGTGTCGGTATTGTGTCTTCATTATTAGAGAGGTAAATGTGCAAACAAGGATATATCATTCAACGAAGTGTTGTGGTGAGTCTGGTATTATAGGGAAGACAACTATGCTTAATCAGAACTGACATCAGGCATTTGTAGATCCTATCATTACAGTTCATTCCTTCCAGATTGTAGTCTGAATCATTTTGTAAGTCAATGAGACTTCCCTAAGGGTTGTATCCTTCCGAGCATATATCTTTTCAGAAATGAGCTCTAGGCAGTGTTCCTGAATACATGTGCATTCCCCATTGTAATATTTTCACATACTGTTATAGTGTATCATCTTATTATGGGTAGGTTCCCACCGTGGTTTTTCCCTTAACCAGGTTTTCCACGTCAAGATCTTGGTGTTGTGTGTTGTGCTGATTATTTTGATTATATGTTATTGTTGTGGTTTATTAGTTAATGTTTTGTAAGTTTAATCTTTTGTGTATTCAGTGAAGATTCCCCCCTCTCAGTCTTCCTTCTTGATTGTTGCTAATAGTGGTGTGTTCAACATTTGGATGATAAAAGATAAAGTTCACACATAGAATCAAGGGCCTTAATAATTCTCTAATGATGTTATAAAGTGGAATAAGACTAATAATATTGAATTAAATAATAATTAATTACAGTAAAGGTCCTATAATTGATAAAGGAATGGGAACTACTAAAATGAGTGCTAGGAGAGTGTGAAATTGGACAAAATAATTAAGGTTTACAAATTGTGTTGCTCCATTTGGATCCTACTTTATTAAAGTATGATCTTATGATCATACTCTTGGTAAATTAGAATTGAAGAGATAAATCATCTAAGAGGAAGACAAGCTAGGGATAGGATGATACTAAATTTGAGGAGTGATCAAATTCCCAAGAATATAATCTTATCAATCCATGCAAGTAACCTTGAAGTATACACCAAAAGAAAATAAAATTAGTATTAAAACATAAAGTTCCAAGTCAACTAGTTAAAGAGACCTCCATAATCAAAATGTCCCATCCATTAATATCATTCTCATCATGTTATTGGAAGAGAACAAGTGGACTTATAGAAAGAATAAGCATGTAAACCAAGTGAAAGGACAAAAGACCATGATCCAACACTAGCAAATTGTGTTATGCTATGGGTTGATGGAGGAGAGGGGAAGAAACATGGATTCTACGAACTAGAAAAAAAAATTATGCTAGATGATCCATGGAAAAAGAGAGCTGAAAGGCCTAGCAACTTGTATATGCTATTCAACTCATCTTGCAAATGAAAGGAAAGAGCCAAAAGGTCTATAAAATTGAGTTATTCTAGTTAACTCATACTATGATGTTGTCTGGTTTCATAAATGAAGCACCCTTACTAAGACTTTTTGATGTAGGAGCATCCCTAGTTCTTGGCAATCTTGCATCACCCAAAAACATTTACATTCCAATTTTTTTTCTATTTTATTTTTTGTTCAGTTCGGCTTTGCAATTTCAGAATTTTATTCTACGTTTTACCTCATTTGTTCATCAGATCTTGTGGAGATGGATTTTGTTTGTGGACTTGTTCATCTACCTTATCCTAACTTTGTGGGATATTTGGATCTTTTTCTAGCAAGTTATCGCTTTTGAAATGTGAGATAGTTTTCTAACTCAGAGCATTGGAATTGCTTCGACCTAGTTTCTAATGGAGAATCTTGCGGATCATTTTTGTGGCTTTGGAGCCTCATTTCATGGCCTCCAATGTTTCTTGGATTATGGCCAACCTTCCCTTAGGTCCTCACCTCATTCTATGTATTTTTTAAAGGGATTATTTTGGTGGAGGTTGACTTAGTTGTTCTACATGTTACACCTTCTTCATCGGCAATTGTTTTTCATCTTGGGCCGACGCAGATCATCCTAGAGATATCAATATCATATAAATCAATGTAACCAAGAATTTAAAGAGTATATAGAAGATTAATCAAGAGTTTAGGAAATCTAGAGTTGGATCACATTCTTGCTTGAGCCCGAATATTGTATTTTGAGCATGTCTGTAATCAGGCCTATGTGCCAAATTTGCAAGACTGCATGTTGTTGGCCAATTTGTCTTTGAATTCCTAGATATAATAAGTCTAATTCAGTTGGCAATTTGGAGGAATTGATTATGTGTTGCATTGATGTTTTTCATTGATGTCAACACTAGTTATTTTGTTGTCTATAGGATTTTGGTAGAGTGGTTGGATTATGATGTTGATCTAGAGATCTTCTAGGGTATGTTTCGGCTTGGGGAATTGGTTTGGAATGGTTATTCATGTGTTCCTAATATGTATCACATTTAGTTGGTTTAGGATTTGATAATCCAGAAGCTATCATTTGTTCTATTAAGCCTTTTGGTTATTGGTAAGGGTTTTACTGGTAGAGATTTGTTGAAGATCTTTTGAAGAATCTAATAAGTGGTGTTAGTGTGGCTTCTAGAAGGTTATCAGGATGCTAATGGTTATCATGTTCATGTTCTAGCTGATCGGTGGTGTTGCATTTGGTTTATGGCAACCTATTTTAGCTCTATTCTTATTATGCTAGATTATGGACCAGTTTATGTAACGTGTTGGTTGATGCTCCCGATGCGTTATCGGTTGGATTTATTGATTGGTTTATATTGTTTCATTCTTAGGCCAACTTGGTTTATGGGATTATGTGATGGATTTATTGTATTATCTCTTAGGTGACCGACCTAATTGTTTAGGTCTCAGGTTGGTATAAATATGATGTAAGATCTCTTTGTAGATCATGGTATGTGGGTTATGGGATTATTTGTGTGCGAATAATGTTGTAATTGTTGGCCATTTGGTGAAATTTATTATGTGTTTCATTGATGTTTTGTCATTGATACCAACACTAGTTGTTTGGATGCTTTACCGGCACCCTTCTGGTCCCAGTAGGTTGTGTGGTTTCTGGTTGATTTGGATCCAACATGATCTGGTAAGCTCTGATATAGTTTAATGATGGAATTGTCTTGTTCATGATACTCATGGTCATATTTGGTCAGTTGGTTTTGGTCTTTTGATTGGATGTTATCATGTTTTCTTAGAAGCTTAGTTTCTAGTTACGGTGAGGGTTTCACCAGCAGAGCTTTTTATGAATATATTTGATGAATTGCATAAGTGGTGTTGGTGTAGGTTCTGGTGGAGTTTCAGGATGTTGTTGGTGATCATGTTCAAGACTTGGCAGATGGAGATCATTGTTGTAGCGTGTGGACCTATACTGGGTCCCGATTGATCTAGGTTATGGACCAGCTTTAATGTAACGTGTGGATTGGACCTCTCGATGTATTTATGGGATGTCTTGTGTCTTGGATATTATTTGTTTGTGTGAGATTTTTCCAAGATCAAGGGCTCAATGAAAAATACAATAAAGAGACAAAATATTGATAGGAATAAACTATATTCTATCAAGAGAAAATGTTGATCAACTGGATCATCAATCGTTACACACAATGAATATGAGCCTTCTTATATAGGCAAGGCTATATGGATATGTGAGAACACAAACATGACAGGTGGCTCAATAAGAAACAAGGGTAGGTAGGAGAAACAATATAATATTCCACATGAGGTGGATCACCCACTGAATGTGGAGTGTAACAACAAGATAAGTCCACAAAAGGTGGAAATTCTCCTACACACACTATCCCAATGTGGCACAAACACCCAAGTGTCTCATACCAAAACTACTCTGAAATGCATTTCCTAAGTAAACTTAAGTAAGGTGTAATAATATCCATGATGAATCATTATTTACACCAACACCCCCCCTTAAGTGCAACTTAGGGGAATGCACTTAAGTCTACAATGCAACTAAGCAATGCAAGATGGGTCCCGACTATGAGGCCATGTTAGGTACCCATGTACAAATGAAAATGCATGCAAACCAATGCAATGAAATCTCTCACAAAGCAGGGAAAGAGAGAAAAACCCAATGGGAAAAAACCCTCCCCTAAAAGAGAGATGAAAACTAGATACAAGAAACTCTCATAGAAGCATGTGAAGAACAAAACCCCATGTGAGGAAAAGGTCCCCCCCATATGAGAGAAGAAGAAGAGAGACTAGGAAGCCCACCATCAATGTAGAATTTGCACCAATGATAGAAGCCTGATGATGTATGAGGAAACTACTCCACAAACGTTGAACAATATTCTTCCCCTTAGGAAGAAACAAAACCAAAGGTGTATCCATGAAGTCTCCCCAACAATGAAGGGAAGATGTGGGGAAAATACTCATGATGAATGGAATCTTTGAAAACTTCTCATGTCCCCATGTCGATGTTGAAAGTTACCCCCTCCAAAGGTGGTAAACTGTGCCACACTACTGAAAAAGGCACTCCAAGATCTAGTGGATAAAAATATAGAACAATATCCAAAGACTCACATGTCTCCTCAAAAGATAAAGAGACCACCTCCAAGTGTTGTACAAAAGTATCCATAATCATGTCAACCTCTAAAGATTGATCATGTAGAGAATGCACAAGAGGGTCAAAGTGATCCCTCGCAAAAATCAAAGAAGGGTCATCTTCATCAAAGAGAAGATGAATATCATCAATGATGTCTCCCAAATCTACAATGTAGGACTCCACAAACAAACCTGAAATGTCTGTCAAGTAGGCATCTGAATCAATTGAAGCTGGAAGACATGAAATATCCTGCTGCACTGAATCACAAGAAGGAAAAATTGTCGCACTAGCTACATCATCAGGTGCAATAGGTGGTGTGATATCAAGAGGAGGAGATGATATGCAAGGCTCAAGAATGGGGTCACATGTGAGAATCCCCAAGTTCAAGTGCCCAAAGTTCTCAAAATCTAAATCATCAACATAGGAAGAATCAACCTCATCAATAGGACCAAAATGTGAAAAAGAGTAAAACCGGGATGCATGATCAACCACCCCAGTCACAATGATAGATCCACTCTCCAAGTCTCTAATGATAACTGAATCAGGTGTGAACTCCATAGTTTTCCTAGTTTCCCCATGTGTGATTTGATAGATGGAAAGAAGATTGTTTGTCAAGTGGGGTACACACAACACATCATTGATGGAGTTATCCCCAATAGAAATAGATCATTTCCCAATCTCATCCATGTATGTATGATTGCCCATCAAAATTTGCGGCATGTGGTAAGTCTCAAATGTAGAAAACATAGACTATGAAGATTCCATATGATGAGAAGCCCCTAAATCTAGAAGCCATCTCCCTTAATCATGACTTGTAGTAGCACAAAGAGCTTGTCCCTTTCCTTTATCTGTCCCAAAAGAGTGATCCTTTTCTTTATAATTATCCTTGGAAGAAGAAGCTGGTGTAGACATTCTAGAAGGTAAGTTGATTTTGTTCTTCTCAAGAAGATTCTTCAACTCATCAATATCCTTCTTGTAACAATGATGCTCATCATGTCCTGACTTCTTGCAATATCCACAAAAAAGATTGTCCTTATATGATTTCCTCTTAGGTGAGAATGGTGAATCACCTTGTTGTGGAGAGGAAGATTGTGCTCCATCTTGTTGTGGTTTTGACTTAGGTTTCTTTTGATTCTTGTCTTTTCCTTGATTGCTTTGATTCCCTTTATTAGCCACCAAAGCTTGTGAATTTGAAGATTTGAGAATCCCCATCGTGGTCAACTTAGATTTCTCAAGTATCAACATCTTCGTGAATGAATCAAATGAGGGCGAAGTGTATGAGGAACCTTGAGATAACCTATGGGTGTGAAAGCTAGATAAAAAGGTTGCATACTCTAAAGGAAGCTTGTCCAACAAGTTATAAACCAATTGAGCATCCTTTTTGTCAATTCCACAATCCTTTAGCTTTTCTCTTAGCTCATTTTCTTTTGTGACATAATCTTGGATTATATCAAAATCCTTGGGATCCAAATTTGTGAGTTTACTATCAAGCTTGTAGCCCTTAATCTCATCAACTTGACCATACAATTTCTGAAAAATATCCCAAGCCTCTTTAATTGTAGTACACTTATCAATGTGAAAAATGAGGTCATCTGATACATACTTTCTAAGAGTTCCAAGTGTCATAGAATTATTAGTAAGCCATTCAAATTGAGCATTGGGATCAGCCTTAGGATTAGGTGGTGTTGTAATGGTTCCATTTACATAATGAATGAGCCATTTTTTCATTAGTTTACTCCATGCCTTAATTTTCCATGATGCATAATTATGAGGAGTTAAAAGTGGAAATTTAGGAGAACCCATAGCACCAAAATGAAAAAACACAAGAGAGAGAGAGGCACAATCACATAAGACACCCCCCCAAAATACTCAATCAAGAAACTTGCCCCAAAAAGGTGATTTGGCACTTTATACTTAGTGTGTATACAATGGGCCACCTGCAAAACAAGGCAAAGTGGACTTTTGATTTCAATTTACAACTTCGCAAAATGATATATAAGAGACTTCAACAAATACTGCTAGTGATCTAATCTGAGATCCAAGCAAAATGTAAGTACCAAATAGGCCAAAATGACCAAATACTAAAAGCACAATTTCTACTCAAAATCACTACAAAAAAAAATGGCATATTATGAAATTAGACAAAAAAATATACACTTTCAAAAAAATGGCACCTGAAAAGGAGGTCGTATGACCCCAAACGAAGCCTCTGAAGTTGCAAAATCAGGGATTTGACAGGTAGAGTCATGAAGATCTCCAATTTCTTAAAATTATGTCCACTAAAATCAGAAAATTCTTCCACAACTACGAAGAGCACAAAATTCTAGCCCATTTGAAAAAAAAAGCACCAAAAAAGGAGCAAAAATGAGCAAGATATGGCCTTCCAAAGTTGAATTGCAAAACTAAAAAGCTCAATGAGAGGGAGTTAAAAAAATTTCAAAACACTGCTGATGTCAGAAATTGATGGGCTTAAAATTGACACTCGTCTAGTCGTAAAAAAAAATCACCTCCCCCACTACGTGGCATCCATACCATACGGACATGCTGACATGGCAAAAAAGTGGGGTTTCGTATAGATGGCGTGTCGTACGACTGGGTTGACCTGTCGCTGATGAGGTAGGTAAAGTGGCTGGTCCATGTGCCAGCCAAGGTGGCAAAGGGGCTCAGCTGGAAGGTTGAGGTGGCTTTCAGTGGTGTTCCGATTGTCGGAGGTTTGTCGATGGCGGTGGGGCTGGGGCCCAGAGCCGGAGGGGTCGGCAGCGAAGTGCCGGCGGTAGAGGATCAGCGGGGGGTTGGGAGAAGGGTCAGAGTGGCTACATAGGAGGTCACCACAGCCAGAAAAGAAGACCATGGGAGCATGGTAGCCAGTGAGCAAAGGATGGGAGCCAGCGGGGAGACCAAAGCAGGCACAGGCGGTGAGTACAAGCAGCAGGGCCCGAAAAAAGTCTACAGGCCCTACAGAAAATGAAAGCAGCAGAGTATGGAGAGGGGGGGTGGTAGGACTATAGCCATCCATATGACTATAGCCAAAATAGGCAAAAAAACATTATCACCAAATATAGTCAATTAGTCAAAATTCATGGAAACAGCCTCCCAGAGGCAACCATGATGTCCAAATCGTTGTATGATGCCTCCAAAAAATGAAGATCCCCAAATACAAAAATTGAAACCTCCAAAATGTCTCTAAAAGAATAATCAATGATACCCTATAGGCTCTGATACCATGTGAGCTTTTGCCAAGATCAAGGGCTCAATGAAAAAATACAATAAAGAGACAAAATATTGATAGGAATAAATTGTATTCTATCAAGACAAAAGAATGATCAACTGGATCATCAATCGTTATATACAATGAATATGAGCCTTCTTATATAGGCAAGGCTATATGGATATGTGAGAACACAAACATGACATGTGGCTCAATAAGAAATAAGGGTAGGTAGGAAATAGGTGTGGGTAGGTAGGAGAAACAATATAATATTCCACATGAGGTGGATCACCCACTGAATGTGGAGTGTAACAACAAGATAAGTCCACAAAAGGCAATTTCCTGAGTAAACTTAAGTAAGGTGTAATAATATCCATGATGAATAATTATTTACACCAACAGTTTGGTCTAAGGCCGACATGGTTTGTAATTATTTAATTGGTTTATTGTCTGGTGGCTGACCTAATTGTTTATGGTCGAGGGTTTGTATATATAGATGTAAGATATCATTATAGATCATCATGGTTATGTTAGAGGTCATGGTCAAGTAGTGTAATGTGCGAATAATGTAATATCATTCAGGCAGAGGATTTGGTCAATCAGTGGAGATCGAATTGGGTTTATGTAAGAGGATTTAGTCCTTTGGTATTGAGCTTAACCGAAACTGTACTCAGGCATAGGAGATGCTATATTTTGTAGTTCAACACTTCTCCAGATTGTAGTTTGGATTTCTATGTAATTAGTGAGGCTTCTTTTGTGATGAGCAGTGCGCTCCAGGTTGTTGGCATTCCTGCAAATGCAGGCCCCCCAATTGTAATTCACATACTTACTGCAGAAGTATTATCTGATTGTGGGTAGGCTTCCCACCATGGTTTTTCCCTTTACCAGGTTTTCCACGTACAAATATTGGTGTCATGTGGATGGTATTTATTTTGTGACTATTATTTATGCTTAATTGGTTTAACTGTTATTCTAGTATTATTGATTTGGGTTCTTCTATGAAAGTTTTAAAATGCTAATAGTTATGGTAATCTGTGATAATTGATTCACCCCCCCTCTCAGTTGTCTTCCAGTTATTTGAACTGTCTAACAATTGGTATTAGAGCTTTGGTCCTCTCTACAGAAATCTTAACCACTTGAGGAAGATCCTATGGCAACTAATAGTTCAAATTTATCAGTTCTTTTGGAGCTATCTTTCGAAGGGATATTCTGAGGCTTTATGGAACAAATTACATTGTATGCAAGATTCAGATGGAGACTCATCTGAGATGTCTTGGTAAGGAGATTTGAGAGATCATACAGAATGGTGTCACACCTTATAATCTCAGATCTGGAAATTCTCCCCTGAAAAAACTGGACAAGGAGCTTGAGAATGATTGTAGAGCAAGAGAAGCCCTCTTGTGTGCACTTTCTGATCAACAAATAATGAGATTAACTAATAAATCATATGGAAAGGCTATATGGGATAAGTTGGATACTCTTAATGAAGGTGACCCTACTGTGAAGATTGCTAAAATTTATGTGTTACTAGGTGAGATATGAAAACCTAAAGATGCAAGAATATGAAAGGATTACTGCATTCATGGAAAGGGTAAATGAGATTGTTATGGGAATTCACTGTAGTGGTTGAACTTTGAGCAAAGATGAAATTATTTATAAAGTCTTGAGAGCCATACTACTGGCTTACAAAATGAAGGCTACTGTTATCAATGAGTTGAGAATAATGGCTAATACATCTGTCAATGGAGATACTTTGGTTGGGAAACTATCTGCTTTTGAGCTTGAAGAATTTGGACCTCCTGGAGCTATGAAGTCCGAACCTACTTTTCATGCATCTACATCTACAACTGGTAAG
Source organism: Cryptomeria japonica (assembly GCF_030272615.1). NCBI lineage: Eukaryota > Viridiplantae > Streptophyta > Pinopsida > Cupressales > Cupressaceae > Cryptomeria > Cryptomeria japonica. Next base: position 520,386,245 of record NC_081408.1, on the reverse strand, counting down.
CAAGATTGGTAAGCTTTATATGCAAAGGAATTAGAAGATATGAAGAGAGAAGATGATGAGTTTGAGAAACTTGAAGCACTATTTGCTAGAAGAGTGCCTAAAGGACCGCTAGGAAGTAAGTATGAAGGGAAAGCACCTTTTAAATGTTTTGCATGTAATAAGATTGGTCATTTTGCATCTAGATATCCTGAAAATAATTCAAGATTTGAAGAAAGAGTTATAACATCATTTAAGCCTAACCTTGGATATTAGAACAAGTACAAGTACAAGAAAAACAGAGACAAATCATGCTACATAGTGGATGAGGAAAGCATTACTGATTCTCATGATCAACCGACAGAAGATTCTGCTAGTGGTTCTGGCAATGGGAAGGAATGGGTGTTCCTGGCTATCAAAGAAGATGATCCAACACTGGAAGAGAATGTACCTGAAGAGAAGGCACTTGCTGCTAAAATTGAAGACAATGATGAATGGGTAATTGACAGCAGTTGTTCATATCATATGACTGGAGATAAAGGGAAGTTTCTATATTTGCAAGAATTTGATGGCAGTCGAGTTAGATTTGGAGATGAAAAAGCATGTATGATCAAAGGAAAAGGAACTATATCATTGGATAGTAAGAGCAATACTAACAATGTTTATTATGTTGAAGGTTTGAAGCATAATATTTTCGGTGTAGAACAATTGTTAGATAAGGGATTTCAATTACAGTTCAAGGATAGAAAATGCAAAATCATTAATAGATCTGGTTTTGAGATTGCAATCGATACATAGAAAAAATGTAATATATTTCATTTGAACTCCAGTGAGAAGACATGTTTGATTACACAGATTGATGAGAGTTGGCTATGGCATAAAAGGCTATGTCATGTGAATTTTGATTGCATTGTGAAGATCAGTTCAACTGAGGCAGTTAGGGATATACCTAAGATTATGAAGCCCTATAATCTGGTATGTAAAGAATGTCAAATGGGTAAATAGGTCAGAACCTCTTTTAGGAGTATACAAGATAAATCAAATGATGTTTTTGATCTTATTCATACTAATCTATGTGGCCCTGCTAGAGTTAAAAGTTTTCAAGGTGATAGATATTTCATGCTAATCATTGATGATTATTCTAGAATGATGTGGGTTACTTTTTTAAAGGAGAAATATGAAGCATTTGAAAATATTAAAATCTTTAAGACTAAAGTGGAAACTGAGATAGGATTGAAGATGAAATGTTTGAGGTCAGATCATGGTGGAGAATTCACGTCTGGTGAGTTTAATAACTTTTGTGAGAAGCATGGTATAAGAAGACAAATTTCTTCTCCCCGGACACCTCAACAAAATGGAGTTATGGAAAGGAAGAAAAAAACTATCTTAGATGCTGCTAGAACAATGATGATGGAAGCTAGTCTACCTCATATCTACTGAAGAGAAGAAATGAGCACAGTGGTTTATACATTCAACATAGTACATATCAAAGGAGAAACCGGTAAGACAACTTATGAATTATGGTTTGGCAATACACCTAGAGTTAAGTATTTCAAAAAAATTAGTAGTAAATGTTATATTAGGAGAGATGATATCATTGAGAATTTTGATCCTAGATGTGATGAAGGCATATTTCTTGGTTATTCTAATGAAAGAAAAGCATATAGATGTTATAACAAGAGATTGCAGAGAATTTTGTAGAGTGCTAATGTCAAAGTAGATGAGCTTAACAGAAGTCAAATCAGAGTTTATGACAAGGAACCGGCAGTGGAAATGATTATATCTAAACCAGCAGCACCTTTACTGGAACAGAGTGTTGAACCAATTACTCCAGCAGTATTAGAGAATTCTACAATAATTGAAGAACAGGGAAGAGGAACAAAAAGTCAGAAGACTCCTAGGTATGTGAGATTGAATCATTCAAAAGATCAGATCATTGGGGATAAGAGAAATGGAGTAATGACAAGAAGAAGACTGGCAACTAATGAGGTATGTTTAATTTCACAAGTTGAACTAGTATTGATTAATTGAGGCATGTAAAGAAGAATATTGGTTGAAAGCTATGGAAGAAGAATTAGATCAGATTGAGAAAAATAACACATGGACCTTGGTTCCCCAGCCTAAAAATTAAAATTTTATTGGAACTAAATGGGTTTTTAGGAATAAATTGAATGAGGATGGTCAATTTATAAGGAATAAGGCTAGATTTGTTTGTAAAGGATAATCTCATAAGGAAGGAATTGATTACGGAGATAATTTTGCACTCGTAGCTAGAATTGAAGGTGTAAGATTATTTCTTGCCTATGTTGCTTATAAAAACTACAAGGTTTATCAGATGGATGTTAAATGTGCATTTTTGAATGGGGATCTTGATGAGGAAGTTTATATTGAGAAACTTGATGGTTTTTCACTATCAGATGATACAAATATGGTTTGCAAGTTAAGGAAATCTTTATATGGATCTTGATTTTTGGAGGTGAAGATAAGTTATGCATAGAATTTTCTAAGAATATAGAGAAAGAATTTGAGATGTCTATGATTTGTGAGATGAAATTTTTATTAGGTTTGCAGATTACTCAGAATGACAAGGGTATTTTCATCTGTCAAACTACATATGCTAAGGAATTGTCAAAATTTTTTGGTATGGGAGATTCTAAACTGGTAAGTACTCCTATGGTTACAAGTGAGAAATTGACTAGAAATGATGTTTCTACACCAGTAAATCCTACAAGATACAAATATATGATTGGAGGTCTGCTTTATTTGACTTAGACTAGGCCTGATATTATTAATGTTGTTTGTATTGTTTCAAGATTTTAGAGTGATCCTAGAGAAAATCATGGGAATGCGGTGAAAAGGATTTTTAGATACTTGCAAGGTACATCAGAATAAGGCTTGTGGTACCCTAAGGATGATAACTTTACTTTATATGCATATACAAATGTTGATTGGGTTGGAGATGTTGATGACTGGAAAAGTACTTCTGGTGGAGCTTTCTTTCTTGGAAAGAAGTTGGTTTCATGGATCAGCAAGAAACAGTCATGTACTTCTTTATCTACTGCTAAAGTTGAGTATGTTGCTGCTACTACTAAGTGTACACAAGTTTTATGGATGAAGCAAATGTTGAAGGATATAAAGGTGGATTGTGATGCATCGGTAGTTATTCAATGTGATAACTCTGTTGCTATTGATATATCAAAGAATCTGGTATTTCATTCTAAAAAAAAATACATATCTATAAAGTATAACTTTTTGAAGGAAAAGGTGGAAGCAAATGAAGTTAGACTAGTTTATGTGAACACTAAAGAGCAGATTGTAGATATTTTCACTAAACCTTTGCCCAAGGAATCATTTGAGTACGTAAGAGATAGATTGGGAATTTCTGCCCCTCCGATAGAGACTTGATTGATGCGGTTTGGCATCAGTCCGGCATGCATTATCAGAGATACTATTCATTCCAGCACTAATGTGGGATGCTTCTGCTCAGGGGGAGTAGTCAGCTTTGTGATTCAATGGTTTATGTTTTTGCTTTGATATTTTTGTTAGATTTTTGGCATTGATGTCAAAGAGAGGGGGATATTGATTTGAAAAAGACAAAGAAACAAAAAGAAAAAATCATTTGGGGAGAGATATGAATAAGAAAATTCAAGGGGTGAGATATTGACATTTAGAGCTATATGTGAGAGATTGTTCGTTGTCTTCCATTGGGGAAGACTTGTTTGGCATTTCTTGGTACTTAGATGTTTTTCACATCTAGTGTTGCCATCAATGCCAAAGGGGGAGATTGTTGGCCATTTGGTGGAATTGATTATATGTTGCATTGATGTTTTGTCATTGATGCCAACACTAGCTATTTGGATTCTTTACTGGCACCCTTCTGGTCCTAGTAGGCTGTGTGGTTTTTGGTTGATTTGGATCCGGCATGATCCGGTTGGCTTCGGTATAGTTTGGTGATGGAATTGTCTTGTTCATGATACTCATGCTCATATTTGGTTAGTTGGTTTTGGTTTGGTGATCGGATGCTATCCTAATTGCTTAGAAGCTTAGTTTCAGGTTCCGACGAGGGTTTCACCAATAGAGCTTTTGATGAAGATCTTTGATGAATTGCATAAGTGGTGCAGCTTCTGGTAGAGTTTAATGATGTTGTTGGTGATCATGTTTGATACTTGGGGGATGGAAAACATTATTTTAGTGTGTGGACCTATATTGGGTCCCGTTTTATCTAGGTTATGGACTGACTTTAATGTAACGTGTGGATTGGACCTCTTGATGTATTTTCGGGATGTATTGTGTGTTGGATATTATTTGTTTGGTCTAAGGCTGACATGGTTTGTAATTATGTAATTGGTTTATTGTTTGGTGGCCAACCTAATTGTTTATGGTCGAGGGTTTATATATATAGATGTAAGATCTCATTGTAGATCATCATGGTTATGTTAGAGGTCATGGTCAAGGAGTGTAATGTGCAAATAATATAATATCATTCACGAAGAGGATTTGGTCGATCAATGAAGATCAAATTGGGTTTATTGAGCTTAATCAGAACTATACTCAAGCATAGGAGATGTTATCTTTTGCAGTTCAACACTTCTCTGGATTGTAGTATGGATTTCTATGTAGAAATCTTGGTTTCATGTGGATGGTATTTATTCTTGGATTATTTTTATGCTTAATTGGTTTAACTGCTATTCCAATATTAATGATTTGGGTTCTAGTATTAAAGTTTTAAATTTCTAATAGTTCCGGTAATCAGTGACAACTGATTCACCCTTCCCCTCTTAGTTAACTTCCGGTTATTTGAATTGTCTAACAGTAATCATATGCAGAGATTTTTGTCGATCATAGGTGATCAAATTGGGTTTGTGTAAGAGGTTTAAGACCTTTGGTATCAAGCTTAACTAAAACTATACTCAGGCATAAGAGATTCTATTCTAGCAGTTCAATCTTCATTCTGGATTGTAGTCTAATGTTTTCTGTAGTCATTGAGACTCCTTTTGTGACGAGCAGTGTGCTCTAGGTTGTTGGCCTTCCTGCATGTGCAGGCCCCTTATTGTAATATTTATTCATCTAATCAATGGATAGGTATTGTGGGTCTCCAATCCCACCATGGTTTTTCCTCTTTGAGGTTTTCCACGTATAAATCTATGGTGTTACGGTGTTCATATTTATGTTTGCATTGTTACTTATTGTTAGATGCTTTTATGTTTATCGATTGCTGAGTTATTGTGTTAATATGGTTAAAATTCATCAAACTAGAAGAACATTGATTTGCCCCCCCTCTTAGTGTTCTTAGATCCAAACAATTGGTATCAGAGCTTGGTGCCTCAGAGTAAGTCTAACAGCTTTAGGAAGATCCTGTATTCGGAATCTATGGAGATAATTTTAAGGAAGGAACTTCAAGTAGCTCTTGAAGACTATGATGTTGAAAGGTTGAGAAACATGAAGCTACAAGATGAGTTGAGATCTGCGAAGGAATTCATTTTTACTCTGCGGGAGAGATTCTCATCCAGACAAGCTAAAAGGAAGGAATTTTGTGATCAATTACAAAAACAGGATGATGGAGAGAAGAATGCTTTAAAGGAATTATGTCAGAAGCTAAGTCAGGAGAATGGTGTCATGAAGAACGAAATGCAAGCCCTAACCATGAGCATGTCCAAAGAGATTGAAGACTAGAAGAAGAATGAAGAAAATATTGCTAAATATTTGAAAGACGGATCTAAAGAATACATTAGGTTAGCGCATGAGAATGATATATTGAAAATTGAATTGGTACAATCACAGTACAATAAGCAAGAGTTGGAAATAATGGTGACAGTCCTAAGAGGTGATTTGGATGTTGCAAATGTGTACAAAGACAAGTTTAAGGTCATTTCTGCAAATCTTGATGAATTATTGAAGAATCAAACGGACACTGGAGACACTAGAGGTCTTGGATTTGAGCATGGAGAAAGCTCTGATATTACAAATCAGGATGACACATCTAGTCAGAAGGTCAATCAAAATCAGAAATCATCAATAAGACAACCCAATGCACATAAATTTAATCGTAGATGCTTTGTTTGCAATAAGTTTGGTCATAGAGAAAGTCAATGCAGGAATAGAGCAAATCAGAATAATAATTCAATTCCCGGTCAATGTTCAAATTGTAAAAGTATGGCCATAGGACAACAGTTTGTAGAATGAATGTGAGATATCATGCATGTGGAAAGTTTGGACATATGGCTAATCAATGTTGGTCGAGTAATGGTCAAGGTTACAGGTAAGGTAGTTCAGATGAATAATGTGACTTGTTATGCATGCAACAAAGTAGGACATATTGCTAAATATCGCAGAAGCAAGAACCTACCGACAGGAAGTGATAAATTTAATGAGAAGGGAAAGAAGAAGTTTGATGATATTTGGAAGGAGCATGAGGAGAAGTGGGTTATAAATTCTGAGGATCAAATGGCAGAATCAAATGCCCTAGATGTTCATTCGGTTGAAACATATACCTTAGTTACTCAGCCAGTAGATCAGAATGTTCCTGCACCTGCAAGAAACTCATCTGGTATCTAAGGCATTCGCCTTGGGGAGGGCAAATTGATGACAAATCTTGTATTTCCCCTGGTAGTGCTGTGAAAGCCTTTTTTAGACTCTAGAGAAGTTAGTTTGAAGGTTAATTGATGAAGATTTGTTGGATCTTGGATCTATTTTGGTTTACCAGTAAGTCACTTTATGAGTTATGGTTTGGTCATACATCTACAGTTAAGTACTTCAAAATCTTTGGTAGTGAATTGGAAGTTTGATCCTAGATGTGATGAAGGAATATTTCTTGGTAATTAAAATGAAAGCAAAACATATAAATGCTATAAAAAAATATTGCAGAGAATTGTAGAGAGTACTAATGTCAAGGTGAATAAGTAGGACAAAGGTCAAATCAGAACTTATGAGAAAGAATCGGAAGTGGAAATGGTTATAACTAAACAGGTAACACCTGTACCAAAATAGAATGTTGAACCAATTACTCCGACAGTATCAAAAAGTTCAACAATAATTGAAGATCAAAGCAGTAGAACAGAAAGTTGGAAGACTCCTAGGTATGTAAGGTTGAATCATTTAGAAGATCAAATAATTGGACAAGGAGAAGGTTGGTAGATGATGAGGTATGCTTAATTTATTTAATTGAACTAGCATCAGTAGATGAAGCATGAAAGGATGAATGTTGGATTTAAGCTATGGAAGAGGAATTGGATCAGTTAGAAAAGGACAACATATGGACTTGGATGTTATTGGAACTAGGCTTCATTGGTTTACAAAGGATATTTTCAGAAGGAAGGAATTGATTATGTTGAATCCTTGCTCCGGTAGATAGGATTTTTTGGATATTTTCAAGGATTTTTAGGTATTTTTTTTTGTTTATGATGAATTTACACTATGTGCATATATAGATGTGGATTTGGCTAGAGATATAGGTAACCGGAAAGGCACATCCAGTGAAGTTTTCTTTCTTGGAAAGAAACTTTTTTCATGGATAAGCAAGAACAATCATGTAGTTCCTTATCTACTGCTCAAGTTGAGTTTGTTGTTGCTGCTACTAAGATGTACACAGTTCCATTGATGAAGCAAATGCAGAAGGATATAAGGGTAGATTGTAATAAACTGGTAGTTATTCACTATGATAACTCTACTTCTATTGACATATCAAAGAATCTGGTATTTCATTCCAAGACAAAGCACATATCAATCAAGTATAATTTTCTGAAGGAGAAGGTGGAAGCAAATGAAGTCAGATTGGTTTATGTGAACACTAAAGAGCAGATTGCAGATATCTTCACTAAACCTTTGCCTGAGGAATCATTTGAGTATTTCAGAGACAAATTGGGTATCTCTGCCCCTTCAGTAGAGACTTGAGTGATGTTGATTGGCATCAATCCAACATGTATTATCAGAAGTATCATTCATTCTAGATTGATGTGTTGGTGCTACTACTCAGGGGGAGTAGTCAGCTATGTGGTTCAAAGGATTTATGATTTTTATTTGATGTTTATGTCATATTTCTAGCATTGATTTCAAAGGGGGAGATATATTTATGTGAAAAAAAGATAAAAATAGAGCTTAACAGGGATATCATTCATAGGGGGAGTTTGGTCTGTTTGTTCAGAACTTCATTGTCATATCATTTTGGGGAGATTGTTGGATGTCTTCCTTTGGGGGAGACTTGTTTGGAATTTCTTGGCACTTAGATGTTTTTCACATCTAGTGTTGCCATCAATGCCAAAGGGGGAGATTTTTGGCAATTTGGAGGAATTGATTATGTGTTGCACTGATGTTTGTCATTGATGTCAACACTAGTTGTTTTGTTGTCTACTAGGTTCCAGTAGAGTAGTTGGATTATGATGTTGATCTGGAGATCTTCTCTGATATGTTATCACTTTTGGAATTGGTTTTGATTGGTTATTCATGTGTTCCTGATGTGTATCACATTCAGTTAGTTTGGGATTTGATGATCCGGAAGCTATCATTTGTTCTAGTAATCCTTTTGGTTACCGGTAAGGGTTTTACCAATAGAGCTTTGTTGAAGATATTTTGATGAATCCGATAAGTGGTATTGGTGCTGCTTCTAGAAGGTTACCAGGATGTCGATGGTTATCTTGTTTGTGTTCCAGTTGATCGGTGGTGTTGCATTTGGTTTATGACGACCTTTTTTAGGTCAAGTCTTATTCTGCTAGGTTATGGACCGATTTATGTAACATGTTGGTTGATGCTCCCGATGTGTTACCGGTTGGATTTATTGTTTGGTTTATGTTGTTTTGGTCTTAGGCCTACTTGGTTTATCATTGATTTGTGGGATTATGTGATGGATTTATTGTATTATCTTTTAGGTGGCCAACCTAATTGTTTAGGTCCCAAGTTGGTAAAAATATGATGTAAGATCTCTTTGTAGATCGTGGTATGTGGGTTATGGGATTATCTGTGTGTGAATAATGTTGTAATCATATGCATAGGTTTTGGTCGATCATAGGTGATCGAATTGGGTTTGTGTAAGAGGTTTAAGACCTCTGGTATTGAGCTTAACCAGAATTGTACTCAGGCATAGGAGATTCTATTCCAGCAGTTCAATCTTTATTCCAGATTGTAGTCTGATGATTTCTGTAGTCAATGAGACTCCTTTTGTGTTGAGAAGTGCACTCTAGGTTGTTGGTCTTCCTACATGTGCAGGCTGCTTATTGTAATATTTATTCATCTGATCAGTGGATAAGTATTGTGGGTCTCCAATCCCACCATGGTTTTTCCTCATTGAGGTTTTCCACGTATAAATATGTGGTGCTATGTTGTTCATCTTTGTGGTTGCATTGTTACTTATTGTTATATGCTTTTATGTTTACCGGTTGTTGATTTGTCGTGTTAATAAGGTTAAAATTTATCAAACTGACAGAACATTGATTCACCCCTCTCAGTTTTCTTAGATCCCAATAGATTCTGCATCACCTCGATGACATTGTGTTCCTTCTGTTGTGTTGCTCTTGTTACACGATCCGAACTATTCTCTTTGAGGATTCTCCCCTTCCATGACTGCACCAAGTGGTATCAAAGCAAATTTTCATTTCAGAGATTGCGAAGTCCTGTAAGAATTTTTGTTGTGGGGTGGCAGATTGGCGATCCGATTTGCAGCTGCAGAGCCCTAGCATAAAGATGGATCGAAGAGGAAATGCTAGAGGTGGTGGAGCGCATGGAAATGTAGACCTTGTTATGATGGAAATGTTGAGAGGAATTGCAGACCGATTGGAAGTTGTTGAAATGACCCATAGAAGAGGTTGACATGTTGAAGATGTGAGCGATGATGAAGAAGAAGAGGTGGAGAGAGAAGGAGTAAATCCACTAGTGATTGATCCGAAAGAAGAGAGATTCCTAAGAGCCTTGACAAGAGTGAATACCAGACCATATTTTAACCTACCAGATTATGATGGCAAGTTAGATTCGGATGAATTGCTTCATCGGATCATAGAGATGGAAAATTATTTTGAATTTGAGAGCACGGATAAAGAGAAGAAAGTGAAATTTGCTTGCACCAAGTTGAAAGGACACGTGTCTCTTTGGTGGGAACATTTGTAGGTAGATAGATAGAGGAGAGGTAAAGCGAAGATTAAATCTTGGGAGTAGATGGTTAACAAGTTGAAATAAAATTTCATGCATGTCGATTATCATGTGAATTTGTTCTCAAAGTTGTAGAACATGAAACAAAAGGAATCTAGTGTGAAGGAATATACAAAAGCATTCTACAATTTGAATATCAGATCCAGACACACTGATGATGAGATTAAACAAGTTTATAGATACTTGAATGGGTTGTGGATGTCTATACAAGATGAACTCAGTCTAATCAAGTTGTAGAGTGTTGAAGAAGCTTACCAATATGTCTTGAAGGCATAGGAGAAGTTGAATAAAAGACATGAGCAGAAGAAAAGAGGTAGAGAAGGAATGTTTCAAGGAGGAAGGACCTATACTGGAGGAAGAGGACCCTGTGTGGATTAAAACAAAGTCAAGGAAGCTAGAAAAGATGGCATTTCATACTAGAGGGATGGCATAAATTTTACCAGAGAAGAGAACATGAGGGTTATGGAAAGGAAGACAAAAGACAGGATAAGAAAATGTTTAGAGGAACCTACTTTAAGTGCAGAGGAGAAGGACATTGTTCTTTTGAATGTAAGAAGGCAGAGAATAGTGGAAGAGAAGCATTGGTGGAAGAAGAACCTATTGGATCAGCTAATAGACTTGAAGATAGAGAATTAAAATGATAAGGAGAGTATTGTGCCACACCAGAGATAAGCAGGAACCTTTGCAAAGGAAGAAATTGTTAAAGACAAGATATAAAGTAGCTTATAAGTGTTGTAAAGTTATAATTCATAGTGGTAGTTTAGATAACTTTGTTTTAGAGGAGATGGTGAGTAAACTGAAATTAGAGAGATTGAAGCACCCTAAGCCTTATCAGATAGCATGGATTCAAGATGATCATAAGTTATTATTAAGTGAACAATGTCTGGTAAAATTGAGAATTAGATCTTATCATGATGAATTTTTGTGCGATATTATGCCTATGGATATACATCATATCTTGTTGCGTAGACCTTGGCAGTATGATATGCAAGAAATACATGATGGAAGGAAGAACATATACACTATTATTGCAAATGAGATGATATAGACCTTGTTACCCTTGGAAGATCCTCTTAAGAGTGAATTTTATACAAATGCTAGGATTTGTTTGGTAGACAGAAGGAAATTCCTGGATGGTATAAGACATGAGATCATGTGTTTTTCTTTAGTTCCTAAGAAGGCTAAACATTTGGAAGAAGAATGACCAAAAGAGATAAAAGAGATGTTGACAGAATATGAAGACATCATTTTAGATAATGTATCTGATGGATTACCACCTATGAGAAGTATTAGTCATTGCATGGACCTGATTCCCAAAGCTAGTTTGCCTAATAAAGTAACACACTAGATGACACTAGCAGAAAATGAGGAGTTGAATAGACAAGTGCAAGAGTTGTTAAGGAAAGGTTTGATCATAGAAAGTTTGAGCCCTTGCGCAGTTCCAACAATATTATCACCTAAGAAGGATGGAGAATGGAGGATGTGTACTAGCCCTAGAGGAATAAATAAGATCATAGTGAAGTATAGATTTCCCTTGCCTAGGATGGATGACATAATAGATTGTTTAAGTGGAGTCAAATATTACACAAAGATAGACTTGAAAAGTGGCTACCATCAGATTACAATTAGAGAAGGGGATGAGTGGAAGACAACATTCAAGACAAATGAAGGACTGTATGAGTGGTTGGCACTACCTTTTGGACTGACTAATGCACCAAGTACTTTCATGAGGTTGATGAAGGAGGTATTGAAGAAATTCTTGGGTAAGTTTGTTATTGTGTACTTATATGATATCTTGATATTCAATAAGACCAAGGAATAACATATGTTTCATTTGAGACAAGTTTTGTAGAGGTTGAGAGAAGAGGAGTTGTTGATAAACATTAAAAAGTGCAGTTTCATGAAGGAAGAGCTAGTCTATTTTGGATTTGTGATATATATAGATGGATTGAAGATGGATCCTGAAATGGTAAGAGAAATTATTGAATGGCCTACACCAAAAGAATTGGGGAGGTAATATCATTTCATGGATTGGCTAGTTTCTACCACAAGTTCATCAGAAAATTCAGTTCAATTTCTAGTCCTATGATAGAGGAAATGAGAGGAGATAGAAAGGATTTCAAGTGGACATCTGGAGCAAATAAGAGTTTTGAGTTGTTGAAGCAGAAGGTGACAGAGCAACCTATGTTGGCTTTACCAAATTTTAGAAAAGTATTTCAAGTGGATTGTGATGCAAGTGGGAATGCAATTGGAGCAGTGTTAAGTCAGGAGGGAAGACCAGTAGCTTATTTCAGTGAAAAATTGAATGATGCGAGAAGGAGATATTCTGTGTATGATCAAGAGTTTTATACAATAATTCAAGAATTGAAGAAGTGGAGACATTATTTACTACCTAAAGAGTTTGTGTTCTATATCAATCATCGAGCTTTGTAATATTTGAACAGTCAAGGTAAGCTGAATCAAAGACACATGAGATGGGTGGAGTTTTTGTAGAGTTATACCTTCATTTTGAAACATAGAATTGGAAAGTCAAATAAAGTTGTTGATTCCTTGAGTAGGAGGAGGAATTTGTTGATAGAGATAAGAGTGAAGGTATTGGGTTTTGAGGAATTGAAGAGCTTGTATGAGAATGACCCTGATTTTCCAAAACCTTGGAAAGATTGTAAGGAACCTATTGTGGTGGATAGTATAGGTGGATAGATTATTTCATTCAAGATGAGATGTTGTTCAGAGGAATCTAGTTGTGTATTCCAAGGAGCTCTGTGAGGGAGAATCTAATAAAAGAGAAGCATAGTGGAGGACTAGCAGGACACTTTGGTGTTGATAAGACAAAAACCTTGGTTAGTGAGAATTACTTTTGGCCTAAAATTCATAAGGATGTTAGGAAATTTGTTCAGAGCTAAAGAATTTGCCAATTGCAAAAGGTAGCAGCTAGAATGTTGGATTGCATAAGCCTTTGACAGTTCCAGAGAGACCTTGGGGGGACATAAGCATGGACTTTATACTTGGATTGCCTTATAAACAAAGAGGAAATGATTCTATATTTGTGGTGGTAGATAGATTCTCAAAGATGACACATTTCATACCCTGTAAGAAGACAACAAGTGATGTGCATATAGATTACCTATTTTTCAAGGAGATGGTAAGACTAAATGGATTACCTAAGAGCATAGTTTCCGATAGAGACACTAAATTTGTTGGATTCTTTTGGAGAAATCTTTGGAAGAAGATGAAGATAGATTTAAAATTCAATTCTACTCATCACCCATAGACTGATGGAAAGACAAGTAGTAAATAGAAGTTTGGGAAATTTATTGAGATGCTTAGTTGGAGAGAAAACCAGAAGTTGGGACTTGGTTCTTGCACAAGCAGAGTTCACCTACAACAATTCAATGAACATGAGTATCGAAAGAACACCCTTTGAGATTGTTACTAAAGTATTGTTGGCATATTGGCATAACTGTTGATGATATTGATGAACCGGTATAAGGACTATTGGTGATGATATAGTTAAGATGTTGTTTGACAACTTGATGATCATTTTGTATTGTCATTCATGGAAACTATGGTTATATATTTTTATCATGTTATCTAAGTCATCTATGATTGACCACAAAGCTATGGAATGGATTTGATAGTTAACTAGCAAATAGGACTTTGACCGGTAAATTTGAAACTGTGTTATGCTTAAGTAATTGGATCTTGAGATTCATGAAGAATTTGGTGTTGCAATTTGGAATATGTGTTGGTAACATTGTAACGAGGTTATGACCAAAACCACATCATATTTTGGCTATTGGAAGTCATGTTTGTGATTGACTGGTGTATTTTCTGTAGGGTTTTAGTAGGGTTTAAGAACTAGTATTCAAATCTTATAACCGCTAATGATTTTTAGTTCGGCGGTGTATTACATTATGTTTGTAGGATGGTGATGACGTGGTTGAATCCACACGAAGTGTTTGAATGATGTTTTGGCGTGATCAAAGAGAAAATTTCTTGGGAATGTGTAAAGTGCTTAGTAGAATGAGCTAAGGGTTTGAAAGTATATCAGATCAAGGTACGGTGATCACTCAACGGTTGTAATCCATTTCTAATTGATTGTAATGATTCATATGATGATCTTTGATGTAAATCTTAGGGTTTTGTAAACAACTAAGTTGTAAAGTCTATTTAGGGTAAGTTTGTGATAATTTACTATGTCGGTGATCAAGAGAAGAGTCTGTGGCCAAACCAGTGTGTGTGTGTGTGCAAGTGAGAAGTAGATTGGAGAATACAAGGATCTGTACAAGCAAGATTGCTATTTTCATATCATTCATCTGTTGCTCCCTAACAGTTGCAGCAGACTCAAAATCCCTTAACCGGGTAGGTCTTGATAGGCCTGATTGTATAAATCCCTTAACTGAGTGACTCATTAGCTTGGGTTCTAAATCCTTTCACAAGGTTACTCCTAATAGAGTAAATCTCCTAACAAGACTGAGGTAAATCCCTTAATCGGGGGACTCCTAACAGGGTCTTCTCCTAACCGGGCATATTTGTAAGCTCCCAACCAGGCTAGGCTCCTAATAGGGCGCATTCTAAAAGAGTGCAAAAATATTGTGGGTACCAATTCCCACCATGGTTTTTCCCATTTGGGTTTCCATGTGAAAATCCTGGTGTTCATGTGTTGCTTGATTTCTTATGTGTTGATTTGATTTCTTTCTATTGCATGCATTTTGATGAACACTTAGAAGAATAGTTTGATGAATCAGATTAGCAGTATGATTTCAGTTATTACCGGTATTGTTTATGAGTTGTTTTTGAAAGAATTTTTTGGTGGTTGTTAAAGTTTTAAAGTTTATTGTTTTTAATTATTCACCCCCCCTCTCAGTAATAACTAGTTCCTCACAAATAAAAAATACTTCCTAGAGGCATATCAAAGTTAAGAGACATAAATAATGAGGATAAAAGGAGTGCAGAAGTAGAAGCATTTGCAGAACATGTGAAGGTAGTAAATAATCAGGTCAAACAACATTTGGAGGACATGAACATTAAGTATAAAGAGAAAGTAGATGAAAAGAGGAAACACAAGGAATTTGAAGTTGTAGATGAAGTGATGGTGTATCTGAGAAAAGAAATATTTTCAATTGGTATCTATAATAAGTTGAAGATGAGGAAGTTTGGACCTTGTAAGAACTCGAGGAAATAGTTCCGAAAATGCATATGAAGTGGAGTTACCTAATACCTTGGGTATTTCATGTATATTCAACATTGCAGACCTACATCAGTATCACAAGGTAGAATTCAATGAAGAAAGTGTAGCAGACTTAGAGAAGTAGCTACCCCAAAGGGTACCAGACCAGATTGAAGACATTTGGATAGTAGAATTGGGTGCAGCACCCAAGGCAAACAATAGAGAGAGTATCTTATGAAATGGAAGGTGTTATCACTGTTTAAGAAATGGGTTTTCTTTTCCCATGATTGGCTAAGCTTTGAAATTTTTGAGTCAAGTATGCTATTAGTTGCTTCAAATCTATTCTAGGTCTTTAAGGGTTAAGGGTTTAGTTTTTAATCGCTCAAATGTCTGATAAAAAACCCTCTGGCTTCTATTTCTGCATTACTTTATTCACTTAAGTAATGGGTCTTTAAGTTGTATAAAGTGTTTCCCCCTTGTTACTTGCCTAGGTGGTTGTTAAATAATTGTAAAATTTATGCCTATCTCTTATGCCTTTTCCTAAATGTTGTCAGGTCCCATAAGTGTCGTGCAACTCTCAGATAAATCTATGTCTTTCGTTGTTTCGTTAGGCGAAATTGCTGGTGTGTTAAGCTATGCGAAATAGTGAAAGGCAAAAGAATGATTGACCGCATGCATTGGCGGCCAACTTAACGAAACCCCATCTCATTTTGAATCCAACGGCTCGCATTGATTTGCAGCCAAAATAAGCAAGTAAGTTACCTTTCACGAAATGGCGAAAAGGTTTGGCGGGACCATGCGGTGAAGACTTCTCCTTTGTCTAAAAAGTGGTTAGTTTTGAAAAAGATCAACGGCCCGCGTTGATTCGCGGCTGAGAGATGATTGTAGTTTACTCTTTGCGAAATGGTGAAAGGTTGGTGGGCCCAAGCGAGGAGGTTTATAAGAGGCATAATAGATGCGTAGGTCCCCATGATCTAACGGCTAGCGCAGTTTCGCAAGATGAAGATGCTCAAAAAATAGCTTTCGCGAAGTGGCAAAAATGACATGGCATTCCAAGTAAGCAGTCTAGCTGTTTTAAATGGCAAGTAAGAAAGTGACATGTGGCCAAAAATCAAAGTGTTCAGTGAATTAAATTTGAGGATTAAAGGTCGGTGGGCCCAAAGAGAAGGCAAGGCACGAAGATAAAAGACGATCAACTCTATTTTGATCTAATGGTTCTCGTTGTTTCGTGGTTGTATACCAACCAGAGACTAATGTTCGCGAAATAGCGAAAGACAAATGGAAGTCACATTAGGGCATGATGTGGCATGACAGTTGCTGCTTTTTGCGGGGCTCGATGATGATGTGTCAAGTGACACGTGGTTTTAAAAGGAGATTGAGGGCCTGCCTATGTGTAACTTGCGGTTATGTGGGAATAATGAAGTAAGACACGTGGCTAGCTCAGAATTAAACCCGAAGGACCTTCTAGGGCTAATGGTCGAGTGCCACATGGCATTTGCTAACCGGTGGACAAGTGGGGTAAGTAATACCTGGATAAGGGCCCACTTATAAGGCATTCATCTCAAAACTGATCCAACACTTCTCATTGTTTCATGACCCAAAGATGGAAGCAGATTAACCTCTACGAAATAGCGAAAACTGTTAGCCGTCAAGATGAGGCACGGTTAGTTAAAAGGGTTGATGGTCCCGGTCAAAGTTAAAGGTCGAGTGGTTAGAGTTCCATCTAATGCTTGGCACGACTTCACAAAAGGAAAATGCTTGAGGGTTAAAGCTCGCGAAGTGGCAAAAAGAAGGTAGGGCCCGACATTAAGGTAAAGAGATCAAATGAAGATAAAGACTGATCAGGTTCCATATGATCGGACAGCTGACGTGGCTTCATTGGGTTAAAGTGCACGTTAGCTACTGTCTGCGAAGTAGCGAAAGGATTTTTAGCTCATTGCCAAATGAGGAAAGGTAAAAGGGTAAAGGCAGTGCAAGTTTGATTTGATCTAACGACCAGCATAGTTTCGCTAGATGAACGTGCAAGGATTTTATGCTCTGCGAAATGGTGAAAGAGCGGAAAAGAAAATACACAGGTGTGTTATGACCCGTTGGAGGGAAAATTTTGAATTCTTCTATGAATTCAATTCTGAAGGGATAGCCGAAGCATGCGGTATCAATGTTGTAGTTAAGAGCCCGATTGTCATATATGGTCTCACATCAATTGAATGTAGGCATCATTTCGAAGAGCTGTTGCAAAGAAGCGGGTGCAGAGCAGATTTCTTCAAGCCAAGAATAGGTTCTCTCATACTCTTGTTTAGCAATTACTTGACAGTTTGTTTGAATTGGGGTTTTGATTTGTTATAGAACTACTGTGGCTAGTAATTAATCTACTTGCATAGTATTATTGAGATGGCACCTAAAAGGGAGTTCTCAGGGAAAGTTAATTACCAAGAGAGAGCAATCTATGAAGATTTCCTGGAGCAATTAACCATGTCAACTAATGTGGCAGCTAAGGTTAAAGATCTAGTGCCAAAAGCTCCTCATTTAAGAATAGGAGACGGATTGTATGACAAAGGCAACTGGTTGAGAGATCCACAGATAGGATTGTCTGGGTTGGGTCTTTTCAAGGTCAGGTTCAGCATGACACATTCCCCAGCCCCAATGAACAACATTTGGGAGTTAGATGTAGGCAAATTGGTAGTTCCTGGAGTTTTCATGCATGTGGACCTTCTAACTCAGGTTGCACACAATTATGACCCAATTACAAAGAGAATTAGGGACATAAATGGAAAAACCCTCATTGAGATTAATGATGAGGAGTTTAGAAATGCATTCGGGCGTAGTGAAGTGTCCAACTATTTGGAACCCATCAATTTCAAATCATTGGCTCAAGTTTACAATGCATAGAGGAATCACCTTAGGAATGGGCCTCTTAAAGAATTCTTTGTTAAGATAGGTGGATTATCTGTTGTAGGACCAAATACTATGGAGCCTTTCTCCTTAAATCTATTCACTCTAAGAGCCAAGGGATTATACTAGTCACTTTGTCAAATCTTTGGAGAGGATGCTGAAGCTAATATGCCAACTCATTGCATGCTAATGATTGCTCAAATTTTAAATCCTTCTCTAGCAGTGACATTTGATTATGCACCCTATATCATTGATGTCATCCATGAAGGTTTGGTAGGGATTAAAAATGGAAAAGTGGACAGGCCTTTTGGATGGTACTCCCTCTTCATGCACCTATTTTTATTTAAAGGTGGAGATTACTTTGCAAATGGAATGGATCTGGTAAAAGAAAAGGATGGAGAGAAGATGCCAGTTCAATTGTGGAGCATAATGTTGTCATGGGAAAAAGAGATGCTAGCTACTTAAGATTTGAAAAGTGCTTTGCATCCAAGATCAGGACTCTTTTATGCTTAGAAAATCCAAGAGTCCCAAAAGCTCTTTTATAACTCCTTAGGCCAAAGGAATTTGCTGAGGATATAAAAGTTGCTCATAATTGGGGTGATATGTACTTGTACCCTGTTTCCACAGTTTTTAGAGTGTATGGTTTCAGATGCATTCCATTCTTATTGCCATATCAAGTCCCATTAAAAATAGGAATTGCAGAAGTCCTCAGGTAGATTGGAAGTGTGCAAGAGGCAGAGCTAACATGTAGAGGTAAAGGGACCATTTTCCCTACAATAACTATATCACATCAATTTGTGATAACTAAAGGAGGTTGGAAGTGTTTTGAAGATTTCCTTCAACCCTACCACTTATCAACAGCAATATCAAGATGTGTTGACCCTGAAGATTTCTTTAACGGCATGTTCAGGAAAAGGGCAGTATGCAGAGGCAGATCTCATCAATTTCAATTCCCTAAGGACCTAATTAGGAATGAGTTCGATTTGGATGAGCAAGAGTTGAGGAAAGAGAAATGGGTGGCCTATAAGAAGACCTTAGATCTTGTGCACCAATTTGACACTAGCTATGATCCTTTGTCCAATTTCCACCCCTTTGAAGAAAAGGCAAAATTCTTAATTCTTTGTTTTGAAGATGTGATGCAGACATTGAAAGAAAAAGGGGTGGTTGTGATTAAGAATAATCCTGAGAAGGCCAAACTAGTTTTAACTAGGTCTACATCTGCCAAAAAAATCCCTCCAGGGGATTATATGTTACATAAAAGGTCCAAATACAGTGTGTTAGTACCAACAACAGGGGAGCCTTCAACTTCAAAAGGTAAGAGAAAGATACAAGAAATCATTGACATTCAGGAGAGCCCCAAGAAGAAAAGAATGGGAAAGGAAGTGCAATCTGATGAACCATTGTATTCCCCATCTCAATCCCCTATTCATATAGGAGATGAATAAGCAGCAGCTGAACAACTGCTACAATTAGGCAGCCTTGGGGAGATAGCCTACACCTATGATGAAGTAGAAGAGGGAATGACAAAAGAGCCTCTTAATGCTGAAATGAATATAACTATTGATGAGTTCAAAGGCCAGGAGCTGATGTTAAACAAGCCAGTGAAGATTTCTTAGTTAATAGCAACTTTGTCACATCAGGAGATTTCATGCAATTCGTGTGGAAGTAGAATATTGATCATTTCAATGCTAGATGTGAGAAGAGGAAGAGCGAGCAGCCCCACAAGGATCCGACTGCGGTGGAGGAAGAAATAAAGGAAGAGATGATTACTGAGTTCAAGACCATCACTCTTGAACAAGGAAGAGACATGGTAGCAAAGGCTAGTGTACTTATTCTCCCTGAATAGGACATAGCAGATGCCTTGGTTTTAGAGGCAGTAAGGAAAGAGACCAAGTCTATGGAGGGAGTCACTTTCAACAAGGATAATGTTATCCTGGTTATGTGGTCTCTAAAAAGAGATGAAAATAGGAAGAAAAAGGACACCTTAGGGTCAAGCTACCTTGGGGGGATGATAGTGAAAAGAGTGCAGAGCACTGGGGTAGTGGAGGCTGCTAGCATGGTACTAGAGACAGCAAAGTTTAATGTGGTAGTAGTAGAGAGAGAGGCACAAGAAAAGGATAACCTCCAATTGAAGTTGGAGACTATTTTAAAAGCTTACAACAATGCTAAGGAGGAGATAATGAGTAAAGATAGCATCATTGCCAAGTTGACAAGTCAGTTGGCAGGACAATACCATCAAGGAGAACCCTCAACATTGATGATCTCCTCTTCTCCTACAAGGCCTCCACCTACCAGCCCCATCATTGAATTCCCACCATCTCTAGCACCTTCTAGTTCCCAGTTGATTGAGATCACTCCCCAAGAATTGGAGAAGCTAAAACAGGCTTAGGCCCTGTATGCAAAGAAATATGAAGAAAGAGTAAGGGCTACAATTTTGAGTTTTAATGACACCATAGGGTCCTCACTAATGTACAACAACATGAATAAGATTTTGGACATGTGGAATGAGTTAAATGGAGACAAGGCTATTCTAATGCCTATTTTTGACAAGTGGAAGCCCAGAGAGATGGATATAGAACTTATTTGTGTATCCTATGATGAGGTAGGAGCTGACCCCATTATTAAATCTACTAATGATATAACAAAGGATTTAGTAAAGTTAGCAGAAGGAGTAGATAATGCAGATAGAAAGATCAACTTGTACAAGAAAGAGTACACTGATCAAGTTTTTGAATTACTCCCAGGGGGTTTTGCCAATCCAACTCAATTAAAGGACAAACAAATATGGCTTAAGGAATTAGAATCCAAATTGTCATTAAGAATAAAAGGAATTATTAATTCAGAGGATGCCTCCATATTTATCAAAACAATTGAGGAGATTGAGAAAATCAAATCTCATTATGGTTTTCTAAATTCAGAGGTTAACAAAATGAGGAATTCTTGGAAAAGATTAGCCAAGACAAAGGGAAAAGTGATTAACTTCTTGTGGCCTATTGATGAAGTATGCCAGGAGTGGACAAGAAAATATGCAGTGTTGGATGTAGAGTAGTTAGAAGAAGTTGCAACAGAACAACAAGTAGAAGAAGCCGCAGATGTTGAAAAAGACTTTTAACCACATTTGGAAAAAGTTTTGTAACTACTTCTTGAGAGAAGTAATGATTGTAACAATCTCCCTAGGAAAGTCCGAAGCTTTGTATGCATCCATGTTATTATAAATGGATACAAGGACTAGTAAAAAAGGATCACAAGGAATTGTAAGGAAACGCTACAGAAATTTATTTGAGCTTTTTTCTAAGTCTTAATGGAGAACATTCAAATGTTTTTGTAATACTTTCTGAAATAATATCAATACACAGACCATCGGTTTTGAGCTTAAACTTTGTGTTGTCTTCAAGTATGTTTTGCAAATATTTATTGTTTCATTCTAATTAATCTAGGGTTATTCCTTTTGAATATGGGTTGTAAGGCGACTTCAAGTAGATGTGCTTCTTAGCTTTTCTCTTCAAGATGGGAATTAAATACGTAGGAATCATTTCTATCAGTAAATTCTTTGTGGGATACTTTGAATTTGATAAATGTAGTTTGGCTTGGTATGAGTGAAATTCTTATGTATGTCAGGCATATGTGGGGATCTATAGAAGCAGAGCTGATAGGATGTGTGGAGATATTTGATTGCGGGAGTATTGTCTAAACTTAGATGACTTTATGGCCAATGGATGAGGCCCTGGTATCTATTGTGGTTGTCTTTTTACATAGCTTGTAGGTCAATACTGAACATGAGTACAAGTTTTATTTCTTTGTTTCAGTTGGTTTTAAGGTGATAAGATCCACTAGTTTTCAGACTGGTTTACTGTGGATTTGTCTTTTAAAAGCGTGAACTCGGTTCACAAAAAGGTATACCCACCTGAACTTTGGACAAGTTCGAAGTGTAGAAGGTTAATCAAACCTTGTCATATGTTGTTCTGGAATTTCCTTCTCCTTGTCTTCTCTCTCACACACAGAGTTATTCTTTTATTATAAGAAGTTTGAAGGGTAATCAAATTTTGAGGCCAATAGAAGGGAAAACCAGTTGAAGACTTGTCATGGTTTTCCTTTGGACCCTACAAAGTGAGGGGCTCACTTTTCATCAACCCTAGATGTCTGATGTAGGAACATCCCTGGTTATTGGCAATCTTGCATCACCCAAAAACATTTACATTCTAGATTGATTTTTTGTTCAATTCGTCTTTGCAATTTCAACATTTCATTTTGTGTTTTACCAAATTTGTTCACAGGATCTTGTGGAGTTGGATTTTTTTTGTGGACTTGTTCATCTACCCTATCCTAAGTTCGCAAGACATTTGGATCTTTTTCTGGCAAGTTATCGCTTCCCAAATGTGAGATAGTTTTCTAACTCAGAGCACTGCAATTGTTTGGACTTATCTGCTAATGGAGAATCTTGTGGATCATTTATTTTTCTTGTGAAGCCTCATTTTGTAGCCTCCAACATTCCTTGGCTTATGGCTGACCTTCCCTTAGGTCCACACCTCATTCTATGTATTTTCCAAAGGGATTCTTTTGGCAAAGGTCGACCTAGTTATTCTTCACATTACACCTTCTTCATCGACAATTGTTTCTCATCTTGGGTCGATGCACATCATCCTAGACCTATGAATATCATATAAATCAATATAACTAAGCATTTAGAGAGAACATAGAATATTAATCAGGAGATTAGGAAATCCAGAATTGGCTCGCATTCTTTCTTGAGCCCGGATATTGTACTTTGAGCATGTTTGTAATCAGGCATGTATGTCAAATCTCCAAGCCCACATGTTGCCAACCGATTTGTATTTGAATTCCTAGATATAATAAAATTCTAATTCTGCATCGCATCCATCACATTGTGTTTCTCTTGTTGTATAGTCTAGACAGTTCTCTTTGAGGACTCTCCCTTGTCATGAGTGCACCACTTTGTTCTAGTTTTGAGCATGCAACAACTTATATAAGACACATGATAGAATATGTTTGGTTTTGGGAATACAACATGAGGATGAAACAACCCATCTAATACAAACTATGCATAAAATGAGGATAAAGCATGACAATACAATAATTATGTAACTGATAGATAAAATAGGGATGAAACATGAGTATGTAACAATCGCATAAGTCTTAGATTAAATGAGTATTAAGCATGAGGATGCAATAATCCCATAAATGATAGATAAAATAGGTCTAAAGCATGAGTATGAAACAATCCCAAATTGATTTGATAGTTGAAAAATGCAACTAGGAGGGCACATATATACCCTCCCTTAAGATGTCAACATAGTCCTATGTTGATGTCTTAAGGTAGAAAAGAACAAAGATAAACACATTCACCACCAAGGAGATATCCTTTAGGCAACAATATTCATTCCATCCAAGCCAAAGAGGGCATAGCTCTCTTGAGGCAAGGAAGAGGTAGTTGTAAAAGAGATATCTTGCAACAAGTGTAAGGGGATCCTTTTGAGGGATGAATGATTGAAAAAGGAGGAAGAGATCTTTACCCAAAGATACCTACCTCAAAAAATATAGGGGATCTTGTATAAAGATGACATATTTGAAAGGGGGAGACTAAAAATACATACCTTCTCCTATTCTATAAGAAAAGGTAGATTCTTAGTGAAGGATTTCACACTTTCACTAAGGAGATATTATTCATACAAGATGCACCATTTCAAAGAAATAATAATTCTTACCCGAGGAACACACATGGACTCGCATGAAGGATAATTATATGCAATAAATTACATCAAGTTATGAAAAGATGCAACACAACAAAGGAAAAGTGAATCCTTTGGAAAGAAGTAATGATTGAAAGGTTATTATTTCCCCCCAAGCATGGCAACAATAATAAATAGACTAAATTATTTTTCTCACTCGAGTATGATTGAACTTCAAATTTTACCACCATAAATGACAATGAGACCTTGGTAAGTAAGCTAGCAATGTCACATAGTGAGGAGCAACATAATAGGAACTTAAATGTTATCTGAAATGAATAAGATGGGAGTCCAACTTATTGTCATCAAGTATTTGAATGATACTAGTCATGCCTTGAATTTGACGATCACCCTTGTCATCTGAAAACTTTACAACAGTTTTGTCTGAATTCCTTCCAATTTAAGAAAAATATAAATTACCAAAAAATTTTAATTTATAAGAATTTTTATATAAAATATTTTATATTTAAATTTATTTATTATTTTTATTAATCATACATATTAAATATAAATAGAAAATTTAATGTTAAATTGAGATAAGTTTCCAAATTCATATTAAAAAATATTCAAGAGTCAAGACAGTCTTATTAAAAATATCTTAAAAATTAAAAACAATTATATTTTATTTTGATAATATTCTAATTAATTTATAATTTCATTTTTAAATATAAACATCATAAAATCATACATATTGATATTAAATGATGATCTAACTATTAATAATACATGTCAAAATCTTAAAGTGTACCTCTCATAAGTAAGTTTTTAAATTCATATTAGTAACTATTCAAAAATTTAGAAGCTTCAATCTTTCAGAATATTCTAAATCAACTTATATTTTATAATAAATATATTTAAGTGATACATATTAATATTATAAATAAGAATTTCGTTTACTAGTAATTTAAAGGGTCATATATACTATTTTATAAAAATATTGCATGTCAGTCTATACAGTCTATTAAATTTTAAGATTGTAATATACAATCTAAAATTGAAAAAATGGTCATTTAGACTATCAAATTCCAAACTTGATACTAGTTAAAGTGAGTTGTTGAATTTCATCCCCCAAATCAAGGCACTCATTGGTGGAGTGGCCATGGATTTGATGCTACTTGCAAAAAGAAGGATTGTATTGATTTTTCTTACTGTTCTTTTTCAAAGGGAGAGTAACTAAGTTGGCTTTAAGAAGCTCATAAAAAAATACTCTCTTTTTGTGATGAGAAGTTGTAAGAAGATGCATTAGACAATGGGGGAGGGGATGTCGATAAAGGAGGAGGTTGGAAACTAAAACCTTCTTTGGAAAAGTGTGATGTAGATTTCTCATGACCGTCAAAACTTGTTTCCACACATCCTAAATCATGTCCATTACATCCATGTTTAGAATCAAATATAGGTGTTGAAGTGTCTAGAGGAGAGGTTTCATTCTTAGTTTCAAAGTCTAAAGATCTCCCATCATAATCAAGACATGCGTTGGAAGGAGATGTGGGAATTGATTTAGAAGAAGCTTGGATAAATGAAACACAAGGCTCCTTCAAGGATTCATTCTTAGATTAAGGGATATTATACCCATTAAAGGAAGGAATAAATCCTAATGTACCTCAATTCTTTGCTAAAGAAGAATCATTGATAGGATATGATGTCGCTAAATAAATCATAGTATTAAAGGGAGAAATGAATCTTACTTCATCATGAACAAAACCATA
Organism: Cryptomeria japonica; assembly: GCF_030272615.1. NCBI lineage: Eukaryota > Viridiplantae > Streptophyta > Pinopsida > Cupressales > Cupressaceae > Cryptomeria > Cryptomeria japonica. The sequence goes on along the minus strand of NC_081408.1, from coordinate 520,360,620 downwards.
AGGATTAGGATCAACCTTAATTGTGTGAACATCATTGTTATATATGAATTTGATTGTACGATGAAGAGTAGAAATAATTTCTTTCATAGCATGAATCCATGGTCTACTTAGAAGAAGGTTATAACAAAGATCATTCGGAATGACATGAATAGGGGTAGGTAAAGTCATAGGTCCTACTTTAATAGGTAATATTATTATACCAAGTGACTCTCTAGGAACATTATCAAAGCCTTGAACACAAATAGGATCCGATTGAATAGAAGAATAATCCCAATTTATCTTTTCTAATAATTCAACACAAAAATTGTTAAGTGTTGACCCATTATCAACTTAAGTACCTCTTATGTTTTGTTCATAAATGCAAGGAGTAATCATAATGGGATCGTCTCTGTTTTTAACCTATATAGAAGGCAATTCATCATGTGAGAATGTAATCTCATTTTATTTAGATGAAGAATGAGGAACTACCTTTTGTAAGGCTTCTTGGATTAACCCATGGTATGATGGTGAAGTTTGAATCAAGTCCCAATGGGAGATCTTATCTAAGGTTGCATGAAGTTTCTCAACGAGATTACGTTCCCTACCAACTTTTTTCTTAGGATGAGGGGGGAAGGAAGTGAAGTGAAAAGAACATTGGGATCTTTCTTGTTGATCCTAGTGGTATATGTGGGAGGCACTTCAATACCATATTCTTGTGCGATTTGCCTTTCCATATTAATTGTTTCAATTATATATTTTTAAACTCTTAAGATATATCCAAGAGGTCTCTTTGGTTTGTTATAATTAATCATAGGTAGGTTTTGAGGTTGATTGGCATGTTGAAGGAATCTAGGCTTCTCATAACTAGAAACAAGAATAGTATTGACTTGATCAAGCTCTTTGTTCTTCAAGGATTCATCTTTAGAAGGGAGAGCATCAAGAAAAGTGTTAATGATTTCATTTTCTTTCTCTAATCTATCCTTATGGTAAGACAAGATTTAGGAGAAGAACAAACATAACTCATTAATGTTTCATCTCTAGTGGAGAAGTCATTGAAATGAAAAGAGGCTATGGTATCACTAGGAAAGGTACTTAAATGTCATCCCATTGCACCAAATCATAGTCATGGGAGAAGTACATTTTAGGAGAAAGATGATCATCATTCTCCAAATCTTCATCCTTACAACGGAGATCTTTGAAAGAAGTGTTCATGATCTCTTCTTGCGCCAATGTGCCCCCATTGGGTCTCTGAGCACAAGACTAAAATTGGGTTCCTGAGATATTGTAATTGCTCCCAGTAAAATATAGACCTATTCTAAGAGGATCGTGGTACCCAAAACACCCTATTCCAAGACCATGGTGCCCCAAACGCCCTGGTCCAATAAATTTCTAATGAAATTTAGTCGGTCATTTCACTTCTGGTTTATAGTCACTTTCTGATTTTCCTAGCTCCATTGGGTACCTATAGCGGCACACAAGAGGAGAGAAATGGTGTTGTGGATAGGGGTTAGGTCAAACCCCGAGTTTGGAAAAAACATTAATTGAAATAAAAATGAACTTGAATGAAATCAAAAAGATTTCCTTTTGATGGAAAGGCTAGATCTAAAATTGAAATTCTTGAATGTAGATGATTATACTTTCAATAAGTGATGCAATGCTCTTAGGATAAGTCCTCCATGTGTTGATGCAATAACATGATAAATCACATAAAATCTATCATGAAATCATAAATAAAACATAATATGAATATGTCTTGATGTATTTTTATTCTCCTTGAATTATATTTTTCTCTTGAAGAAGAAAAAATGCTCTTGAATTGGATGATAATGCTAGCATGCGATGAGATGTCCTAGATGTTTAAATAGATCGAGATGGATGCTTTATATAGGGATTTCATAATAAAAATCACTTTTAGGCTAACTTAGATTTGGTGTATTTTTGCATGGAGCTAGATTTGAATAGGTTAGAACTACCTTATTATCCTCCCAAAATTTGGGGGAAAAAGTGCAAGACCAAGGAGGTGTGACCATGCTAGTCCTGACAACTTTATCCCAAATTTTTAGGATGCAAGATAATAAGGTTCTAATGCTAATTCCAGCTCAATATTTCAAAACATGATGTATAGATATGTGAAATATTTCTTTTAATTTAAAATTGGGGTAGGATAGGGATGAATTAAGATAATAAAATATAAAGGACACACCTATAATCAAGGGCCCAAATAATACTATAACGATGTAATAAAGTGGAGTAGGACTCATAATATTGAATTAAATATTAATTAATTACAATAAAACTCTTATAATGCATAAAGGAATGGGAAGTACTAAAATTAGTGCTAGGAGAGTTTGAAATTGGACACATTTATAAAGGTGTACAATTTACGACACTACACCTCCCAACCAAGGCAATCTCTGTATGGTTTCCAAGTGAAGTCCCTCACTAGGTCTAGCTCATGTCTCTAATATATTATGTTCCCTAACCATGTCCAACACCTACATAGTAGTAAACATATGGTATCTTTAGCTCAACTTTTCTCTCTACAATCAATCTACACATTGCAATATGCCCCCAAGCCCAAACTTGTAGGAGTGTCACACCACATCCAATGGAACACACCCCTCTATAGGTGACATCATGTAACTAAAAGTAAACCAAGCTTAGAACACGGGGGTTCCAAACATAGATTGTCCCATGAGCTATCATGCCCTCTAGTACACAACCCCATCCAACCAAAAACCCGTGACCATGTTTGTCTAGAACTAATACACCTCCTATAACCATGCATATGATAATGCTCAATCTATCATACTTATCCACTAGGGTATCCCATCAAATATTATAGTACTCAATCCATGGGTATTTGTAGTCACAATCAACGGTTGATTCAATGCAATTACACATGTGGCCTTCTCGTATACAATCCTATGTCCATGGATCAAAATTCACAGGATGTGCTATATGTCCTCTAGTGTAATTGATGCCTCCATAGTTGGTAAATGAAAGGAACTAGTCTTAGAGTGTTATCAGTCCTCAAGTACGGTAATCAATCCCCAGTCATCCTTAATCTCAAGCATAAAACATATGTGGTATATACATAGGGCATGGAAGATCTCTCATAAGCCCTCATCTAAGTGGTGTCATAATGACATACAAGTGGGCCTATTCTCCCAAGTATACAATGGTAAGAATGACTGTTGTGGTAAATCGATATCTTATGTCAACTACAAGTCTCAATTTGACCTAGTCAATCTATAAAAAGTTATGAATTTTACATCAAACATGCAAATAAAACACAACAGTCAAATGTGTGACAGTTAGGGAAATTATGGTGTAGTTACACAATTGCATCACATTTACAAGACACATAAAAGTTAAAATGCATCATTTCCTACATAGGAATGCAATTCATTTAAAAAATTCACTATGACAACTAAATATGGCATGTTTAACAAATGCATCACATAATCAACAATTGTGGTGCACAAATTAGAATTGCATCATTTGTGCAAGAAAGTGTGGTGTGTTGCATTTGTCAACCCTAAAAACTATCAAAAATAGGAAATAATTGTACAAAATTGACAATTACAAGTGGGGTACTTACCATTGGGTCTGCTCCCTCAGGTCATTTGAAGGTCTTGACTTGTGCTCCCTTGTGCTCATGCTCTCAAATGCCTACCATATCTCTAGTTTACATCTCTAATCACTCATTCTTCTCTCCTTAATTTTCTAAACTTGACAAGCACAAATAAGGAGAATGGCCCCTAATTGACTTATTTATAACCTAATTTCAACCTAGGAGAGGATTGCCCTTTCACATTTTGTATTGGTCGCAATGCCTTTTTCCTTCCAAACCTCCTAAACTGACCCTATGGACCCCATTTTTTGATGTGAACATATTTCTAGGCTCAAAACAACATTGTCGACAAATTGGCCCAATTGAAAAATAATCCACCTCATTTTTCAAGGGGGCATCATAATATCTCATCACTATTGAGACACAATGGAGCATAATTTAAATTATTTTTTTCTAAATTTTCTTAGAAACAATGCTCAAATGTGCATTGTCTCAAAGAGGAGAAAAATATAGACACTTGAAATCATATTTTTCTTGCGACAATGCTTTTTACTAATTATTCATCTGCACTAATTAAGTGATCTTAATAATTCAATTAGTTCTAGTGCCATTCTTCTACCTTCTCATGATTGAATAATTTTTAATTATTTAATTATGGCTTCTTCTTATTCATCATTTGTCCTAATCAACTAACCCTTCATCATCTAGTTCATTATTTGAGTAGGATCTTGCTTTGAAATTTGATTTTTGTGGTTACTCCTATGTTTCATTGCACATATCTTGATTTCCTATTCAAAAACACTAAACCTCAATATATTAATGAGGCATGTGTGCAATCTCATGATATTAATATGAAAAAGATAAAACTCATCATATTAGAAAGAAAAATCAACTTAAGTAACAACAACAAGATGGATAAACAAGAAAGCAAAAGGAAAAGTGGATGGGAAATAAAAAAGCCAATACGACCAAAAATATCAAAAATAAAGAAGGGTACAATGAAGAGTGCACCTCCAATGTAATGAGATAGACTGCACCTCCAATGTAATAAGATAGACTACACCTTCAATGAAGATGAGATATTTTCATGTGCCATCATGGAGAAAGAAAACTATGTCAATAATAGTAATGCTCAAGTTGAGGATGTATAGTCTAGATATATGATCCATGTAGGTAGTGAAATTTAGGTAGAGTGAAATGGAGAAAAAGGGAGAGAGGGAGAGAGATGTATTGAGAGATAGAGAGGTAGATATTTAGAGAGGTAGAGGGGGTTGGTAAGAGATAGAGAAGAATATCCAACCATTCATATAGGCAGTGGGTATCCTTGTAGATATTGTTGATGCAAGTTTGACTGAGAGTAATTAAATAAAAAATGGAGGAATAGTTGTCATTATAATTTATAATCCATAAACTATTTTTGAAATGATTTTGTAAAGAATATAAATACACGTGACTTTTATATAATCTTAGCCCAATACATTCAGTTTAATCTCCATTCCATGCATACTAGGTATCCTTGCACTATTATTGATGCAAGTTTTGGTGACAATAATGTCAAAAATGTGAAGGACCAATATTTCATATTATAATTTTATGACCTCTTAAAGATAAAGGTTGTGATATCCAACTATTCATTGGAGATAACATCAAATACGCAAAAAAAAAAAAACATCTTATCAACCATGATCTAAGCTTCTACATTTTTAAAATCACATTGAGTAATTCAACCAACTTCATATGTACAATTGCATCCTATCACAAACTTAAACAACATAAAATGAGGAATACACTTCTTTTGTGGTGCACATACCTCTATTACCTAAACATCAAGCTTGTAAATTCCAACCATTCATTTGAGATAACATAAAATGAGCATAAAGAAACATCTTACCAACCATGAACTAAGCTTGTGAAGGTTGAAAACTACAATGCATATTACAACATGCAACTTCATATATACAATGAAATCCTATATCATAACCCTGTAACAACATTATTTGAGGAATACAATTTTCAAGGAAAACCCCCATGTTAATCCTATTTTACACCAAGGTTTAATTGCTCTAATTTTTTAGCATTTGAAAGCTAGGGCTTCTAAAAACCCCAGTAAGCCATCCCATGTTTCTTTTGAAAATATTGATGGTAGTCAGGAATCAGAGTTGGGAGGATGGGAAACTAATAGTGATGATGGGGATTATGCCCCTCATTCTATCCAAAAGGCCAAAACTGAGGCGAAGATGATTGTTGCGGGTGTGAGTATGGGTTCCCCTGGTGCTAGTAGGGAAGGCTCGAGTAAACGCCCTAAGGGTAAATTGTGAAAAGACACTTTGAAGGTTTCTGATAGCTTTGATGGCCAGGATTCCATGGACCAAACTCAAAAATTTGAGGTGTCATCTTCATCTCATGACTCAAAGCAGAATTCTCAGGATTCGGCGGATTTTTCCCCTCGAGATTTTCATCCTAAACAAGAGATACCATTTGATATGCTTAATGTCATCAAAAACTGCTCTTTGGAGGTTTTCCATCTTTTTAGATGGGTATTCTATGAAATCAAAAACATCAATCTTAAGCAGCGGTCTTTATCTTCCAAGATGGAAGTAATGCAGGCTAATGCTAAAGATTTGTTGCATAGTACTATGAGAGCTCACCCTGTCGATGTTGGTAAAGAGATGGTTGAGGATACTTCGGTTGGTGTTTTGTGGACTAAAAGTGAAAAACAGGTGATGATAGATTGTTTGGCCAAGAATATGGAATCTACTCAACGTGTTAAGGAAATATTTGATAAAACATTTGTGGAAATGGAGGCTAGAATTGCCAAGTGAGAAACTACCCTCGGGAGAATTATGGAAAATAGTCAGAACATTGTGAAGGCTTATGCAGACACTATGTCTACCATAGTCAACAAGTTGAAGAAAGCTCGCATGGACAGGGTTGTTGTGGACATGGATAAGGAGATGGTTGTTGGCGTTGATGATTCGGGTCCTCTAGGAAAGTGCACTCGTACCAGTATGAAGAAGAAAGCCATTGAGCTGCCTCAAGACATTCTAGACTTGAAGAATGCTGCCAAGAAGATGCACTAGCTTAGTCTTGACATTGAGGATAACCTTAAAAATATGGGTTAATCTTTTTATGTTGTTGGTTTTGTGTTATAATTTTGTTGGCCTTTTGTTGTTTTTATGGGTTGAGTGGTCTTTTGTTTGTCTTTTGTTGTCTCTCAGTCTTGTTTGGTTGTTTTTGTTGTAATTTTGTTATGACTGGACTCTATTTGATCTATCTTTTGTAATATTTTTTAAAGGGTTTCGGGTCCCTTCAAAACCTATTTTTCCTTTAATCAAAAACATCAAATAAGAAATAAAATGCATATTACCAATCATGAACTAAGCTTCTGTAGGTTGAAAAATACAATGTGTAATTCAACTGACAACTTCTTATTTACCATATAATCCTATAAAAATCCTACAACAACATAAATTGAGGAATACACTCTAGTAGGGTGCACATACATTTGTTATTTAAAGAGGAAGTTTGTGAAATCCAGCCATTCCTTTCAGAAAACATCAAACGAGTAGGAAAAACACATCTTACCAACAATAAATTAAGTTTGTGCATATTGAGAAACACAATGTATAATTTTAAGATGCAACTTCATATTTATAATAAACTCCTATCACAACCCTGAAAAATGAGAAAAATGGTTTAATTTAGGTGCACATACCTCAGTTACCTATAGAGGAAGATTGTGAAACCCAACCTTTACTTTAATGGTAGATAAATATAGATAGCATACCTCTTTTTATGATCAATTGGATAGTAACAATTAAAATATAGAGACATATTCTATTGGATGGTTGCTCCATTAGAAAGATAAAATGGGAAAAAGGAAAGAAAAGAAGAGAACATGGAAGATTTATCCTCCTACAACATATAAGTGGTCTAAAATTAAGAAAACTATGTCTATCATAAATAAGATAAATGAATCCCTTGAGTAGGATCATATTATAAAATTCACTATTAAAGGTGAGCTTAAAGAATTGTTTGGAGCACTATCTCTCCAATAGATCCACCTTAGTCAACTAAAAGTCATTATTCATTCTCTATCATTGTATATAAGTCAATTGAGGTGGTAGAATTTTCATCATCCCAATCGAAAATAACTCCTTACTGGGGTTTTCAGAATCCCTAGCTTTCAAATGCTCAAAAATCAGAGCAATTAAAGCTTGGTGTAAAACAAGATTAACATGGGGGTTTTCCTTGAAATTGGCAATAGTTATCTCAAATGAAGAAAACTATGCCTATCATAGATAAGATAAGTGAATCCCTTGAGTAGGATCATATTATAAAATTCACTATTAAAGGTGAGATTAAAGCATTGTTTGGAGCACTATCTCTCCAATAGATCCACCTTAGTCAGCTAAAAGTCATTATTCATTCTCTATCATTATATATAAGTCAATTGAGGTGGTAGAATTTTCATCATCCCAATCGAAAAGAACTCCTTCTCATCCTCCTAGTAGCTCACCACCAAAGACACCTACTTCTACAACTCCACTTATCTCAGAGGCTCAAACAGATGAATAAACTAAGGATGCTACAAAGAATGTGTTGGAATATGTAGAAGAATAGCTAAGAGAGAAGAAGATATATTGTAGACACATTAGTCTCCTCCCAACATGACAAAATCACAACATGATACCACTTTCATAGAGGAAATGGATGAAGGTGGAAAAATGAATCAATAGATATCTTTGTCCCCTCTAAATATTCCTCCTCAACAAGATACAATGCAATCACCTCTAAGAAGTCCTCACCAATATATATCTCAATTTCCTCCTATATCTTTATCGTTGGCCCATAGCCCAACTTTTCATAAGCTGAACTTCTTTTCTATAAAAAGGATTGCACAAGTACAACCATTAGATTTAGTAGCAATAGAGGCAGTGATAAATAAAGACAAATCTCAAAAGAAGCCTAAAATTGTCTTAGCCAACAGGGAAAAACAAAATAGAGAAAGCATTATTAAATAGAAACTCCTATTGTAAATAAATATTCAAAGAAATGATCCATCAATATTACCAAATGACCTAAGTCAATTTGGGTTAAAAAAAAGGGGAAGAAAAGGTGGCCTATCTAGACTCTACCATTGAAAAGTTGAAGTTGAGAATTTCTAAAGATGAAGAAACCAAAAAATAACTCAAAGAACAACTACAACAATTGAGAAAATTTGTAAAAGATTTCATAACTGTAATGGCATTTGCACCTAGTAATTCTTCAAATATCCCAATTTTGATATCCAAGAGTAAGGTTGATAACATATAGACGATGAAATAGAAGAATCAAACATTGGATAGTTGGATAAATACAATGGTAAATGAATCTTGCGAACAAATGAAGTTGTGTTGTAAATATCATTGGCAAGTTATTCATTTATATCAAATCATGAATCAATTTTTGAATCTAATTATTACATGATTATTATTATTATTATCTAAATTAATGATTACTATAGATATCTTAAATAAATATAAAACAATCTTCAATTTTTTTAATTTATTCAATGATCATTCTATTTAATTTGTGAATTATTTAATGATTATTATGTTTTATTTATATTGTTTGCTTCAATTTATTTTTATTTAAAGAATTATAGAATTTATAGTATAATTTAACGTAAATATTAATATTAATAATAACTATATTTATATATCTTTATTGTAATAATTAAAATAATTATGTCAATATAATTATTATAAAGATCATTCTATTTTATTTCTGAATTATTTAATGATTATTATATTTTATTTATATTGTTTGCTTCAATTTATTTTTATTTAAAGAATTATAGAATTTATAGTATAATTTAACGTAAATATTAATATTAATAATAACTATATTTATATATCTTTATTGTAATAATTAAAATAATTATGTCAATATAATTATTATAAAGATCATTCTATTTTATTTCTGAATTATTTAATGATTATTATATTTTATTTATATTGTTTGCTTCAATTTATTTTTATTTAAAGAATTATAGAATTTATAATATAATTTAACCTAAATATTAATATTAATAATAACTATATTTATATATCTTTATTATAATAATTAAAATAATTATGTCAATATAATTATAATTTATAATATAATATATTTTGATTATCTTATATATATGTGTGTGTGTGTGTGTGTGTGTGTCACACACACACACACACACACACACACACACACACACACACACATATATATAAAAGCAGGCATTGTGTTCGCACTACTTAAAATTCAAATCACCCCATACGCGCTAAGGTTTGTTGTCCCTGAGCCTAAACGGACAAAAGTGCATACAGGGTTCCTTTAGAAAAATGACAGCGTATGCGGTTATTTAGGACTTAGAACCCCGTACGCGATACCTGCCAATAAATATATTTTTTGGTCGACTGTGTCTTATTTTTCACGCGGCCGCGAGTTGAGAATTTTGGTTTTTTTTTACTAAACCATGTACAGGATCCCTCTTTTCTCACCCAAAAGTCATGGATCAAGGTTGGTTTTTCTTGATTTTTGTTCTTCTTTCGCATTTGTTCAATTTTTTTTACATTTTGAGTTTAAATTCGTTTATTTTGATTAGGTTTTTTTATTTTTTGTTACACAAACCAGATTATGAAAATCTACAACAACAAAAACAAGATGCACCTCCTCAAAAACCCGAAAAAAACCCACAGAATACACCTCCAGCTCCTCCTTTTGACCGTACACCTGATACACAGGAGCAATTGCTTAATCAGTTGGGGCAAAACATAGCTAAAATAAATAGACTGATTAATAAATTGAAAAAATCTAAGCTTGAGCATCATAAATCCCTCGCCACTAGCCTAGAAACATTAGCTAGTGGTGCCACTACAGTTTCCACTCAAATTACAAAATGGGGAAACAATAGGGATGGGTGTCATCAATATTATGCTAGTGGGTTATCATATGAGGGAGTGAAAAAAAAACATTAGTAAACAACAAATATGTGTCCTTTTTGTTGATCCTAGAACTGGTGAGTCGTTACCTCTTAATGAAAAGAGGTTTCCCATACATTGGTGTACCAATGTGCAGATGAAGAATCTTTTTTGGCAGAGGTGGTGGATGGTCTTTGATGAACCACCTTGTAAAAATTTTGAGGTGTCATTGTATTTTTTGAGGAAAGTATATTGTGAGTTTGTCCTCAATGAGCTGCCTAATTATTTTGACATGAGAGAGTTCCATGGTAGAAGCAGCAACTCTACCCAAGATAAACCTGGAGCTCGTAGGCGAGTATCCCAAGAGAGTCGTTGCCCCCTAGCACCCAAACCCAAGGTGCATTTGAATGTCCCCGTAGACCTAAAAGAGTCGATGGAGCTATAGACTCTTCAAGTGGTCACAACATTGACTGATGTGATCATCCATCATGGGACATAGTTAGCACACCCTCTTGTATTGGATGATGAGCCATTAGTTGATGCAGGTGGTACTAGTGAGCCCATTCAGCATGTGTATGCCACTTGCTCAGGGATATGCACTAGGACGGATGACAAGGCCACTACAGATGGATCCACATCCCATTTATGCATGATTTGTGGGAGTAGATGTTAGACCCACATGACTGAAGATGTGGCACTGATGGATGAGTTGATAGACATGTTGTTTGGCAGTCAGCTACAGACATAGGTGTGTTGATTTGAATTCATAGCATTTTATTTATCAATTACTTAAATTTATAATTGTAAATTAATTTTTATTTATAGATCAATTTAAATTCATACAAATAATATGCATTTTAGGATGCAACAATGGTATCTGATATTCCTCCCGCAATTACTATAGCGACAACTTCGATGCCTGAGGTATAAATTTTGTAACATGTTAAAATAGAATAGTACACTTTGAATTCAAAAAAATTACAAGATATACTAACTCTCTTTAATGCTTGACAATTTTATTTTTTTAGGCATTGTTAGGGGACCAAATGTCCCAGATTGATGATGTCACGCTCTCAGCAATCAATTTTGGCCTACAAGGCTATACCGTATCATATTTTGTACACCTTATTTTATGTATTCTTTTGATGGAATATGCAAGCTATTTCATTTTAGATTTGTTAAATTATGTTTAATATTATCTCTACTAATATCTCATGTTAATTTTGTTTTTTTAGGGTACCCCCTCTGTGTCTAGGCCTCGTCCTTAGCAAAAGAAATCCTCGAGGATGCCAAAATGTAGGAAGAAGGTAATTGAACACATTTTTAGTTGTACAATTGTTTGAAAAGGTTTAAATTGTCTTAGTTGGGATTTGTAGATTGATTAGTGTTTTATATGTACAGCAGCCATTGAGCTATATAGATATGTTGAATGCACTTGATACGCCCAAGGATCGAGAGAGGGTGGAGGTATGTATCTCTACTTTATTTTCTTGATTTGGTGATTATATGCACGTGAACATGTGAACTTGTGATAAATTATAATCTTATCATTCTTTCATACAGGAAATATCCATAGTTGCTTCATCAATGGCGAGCCCTCCTCTGTGTATTGGAGAAGCATCTCAAGCTCTGGTACACTTTTATTTGATATATTACATTAGTTGTTTTTAACCTACAATACTTATCATTATATTAATTTTATTTAATCTTTGATCATTTTTCGTACATGTAACAGCGACAACTTCTCAATCAATGGTGAGCCCTCCTATGTCTATTGGAGAAGCATCTCAGGCTCTGGTACACTTTTGTTCTCTATATTATATATATTTTAGTGTTTTTTATGTATATATGTTAGTACATTGTATTAATTATACATTTAATCTACAATATCCCCCTTTGCAGTTCAGCCATAACTTGGAGCCTTTGAAGTTTGTGTTCAAGAAAACTCCTAAGACTAACAATGAGAAGAGAGCGAAGACATTAGATCAGAGATCAGCCGATGAGGTAGTCTCCATTTCAATTGCAAAGAAATTATAGTTAAATGCATAGTTATGTTGATAATTGTGAACTATTTTCTACAAAAGGATTCTAACTTGGCTTTTGAGTTGTGGTTTTGCAGCCATCTACAGAGCTACGTACTGCATCGAAGAGTCTCAATTTGTATGATCCACCACAAGTATAGGATCATATAGTGTTAGTTGTGGTCATTGAATGAAAGATACATGTAGATATATTCTATATTTTTATTGTATATTGATTTGGACATGGCATATGCCACATTTTTGTAATACTTGTATTGACTTGGCACACATGCCTTTTTTTATATATATAAATATTGATATTTGATCCAATAAATGTGTATTGAGTTCATTATTATGTATTTGTTGTATTTGGTGGCTGCCCTTTTATAAAGTTAAATGATTATTTGCTTATGTAATAAACAATATGAATATAAGCAACAAAAATCTATGATATAAAACATTGCAATCATGGAATATGATTGATAAACTTTCTAAAATGTAGAATTAACCCTACAAAACTCCTTGTATTGAGCTCATTATTGTGTATTTGTTGTATTTAGTGGCTTCCCTTTTATAAAGTTAAATGAATATTTGCCTATTCAATCAACAATATGAATATAAACAACAAAAATATAATCAACAATATGAATATAAACAACAAAAATCTATGATATAAAACATTGCAATCATGGAATATGATTTGATAAAATTTCTAAAATGTTGAATTAACCCTACAAAACTCTTTGCTTCAATGAAAATGAAATTCAATGGTAATGGTTAGATTTGATCCATGGTAATGATCAATGGATGCTTTTGATTCATTTCATTTGTATTTGTCAATGTGTGTGGTGTGAGAGCACCCTCATGCTCACAATGGTCAAATTTTGGTTCTCGTCTTGTTTTACCATTGTTTTATTTAAATAAGGTAATTTGGGACCATTAATGATCATTTTAAGCCATTTGTGAAAGTTTGGGGTCATTTGGATAAAAGATGTAAAAGTTGCTCAATTATTGTCAAAGTTGCTTAGTTGTTGTCAAATTTGTCAAAGTTTGGGTTCATTTGGATAAAAGATGTAAAATTTGCTCAGTTGTTGTCAAATTTTCTTACTATTTGTCAAAGTTGCTCAGTTATTGTCAAAGTTGTCAGAGTTGTCAGAGTTGTCAGAGTTGTCAAAGTTGTCAAAGTTGCAAGATAGGTTAGAATTGATTCCATCCGTCGTGTGCACAAACCAACATCACGAGCATGTCCAAGTTGGCAGTTTTATTCTAGGCATGCTCCTGTCGTACCTCCCAAAGTGTTGACACATCGAGAGCCATACCCTACCGGCACGATCTCTCAAGTGCCCTGAATCTAAAAAATTGTCAAACTTTCACAGATTGTTTCTCCTAATCCAAGATAGATATTTTCAATCTATTTGAACCTATAGGGTCATGTGAGGCTCATCTACAATGGCCTATCTCAGTTTTGGACGACTCAAAGCTATTTTCAATTGGTAGCATTTTTTGCCTGCTGCAAAAATTGTCAGTTGCATGCAATGCAAAGTTGCAAGATATGCTAGAATTGATTTTGTTCATTGTGTGCACAAACCAACATCATGAGCACATCTGGTTGGGCAGGTTTATGCTAGGCATTCTCCATTCATGCCTCCCAAAGCGTCAAAACGTCGAGAGCCATACCCTACCGGGGTGATCTCTCAAGTGCCCTAAGTCCAAAAAATTATCAAACTTTGATAGATTGTCTCTCCCAATCCAGGATACATATGATAGATTTGTTTGAACCTATAGTGCCATTTGAGGCTCTTCTACAATGGCCTATCTCAATTTCTAATGACTCAGAGCCATTTTCAATTGGTAGCATTTTTTTGCCTGCTACAAAAATCGTCAGTTGTATGCAATGCAAAGTTGTTAGGCTAGAATCTATTCCGTTCATCATGTGCACAAACCAACATCATGAGCACATCTGGGTGGGAAGGTTTGTGCTAGGCATGCTCCTATCATGCCTCCAAAAGAACCGAAATGTCGAAAGCCATACCCTACTAGCGCGATGTAGAAGTTGCTTGACAACTTTTTTGACAATAATGACAATTTTTCCTCAAATTGTATCTAGACTCAATCTATGACTCCCATGACCCAATAATGAAACAAAAAATTCTCCATGATTATACAAGAATCAATAATGCTCATGATTGACCTTATCACATCACATAAACTCAAAATATAGTCACAAAAAATAGTCACATATTATTAAAAAATTTGCCTTTAAATATGGACAACTGCATACACATGACCTGCATTTTATAAAGTGATAATTTATACCAAAAATAAAGTTTGATTTACAAAAAAATAAACCAAAAAGAATACTTGCAAAAAAATTAACTCAAAAAATCACATGAATCCACTAGGTCGGATACATGATCAAAATCCGCTGATGTCTCCATCTAGCTCAATTGTAGTGCTTTCGGAGTTTGATATGTATCAATGGGAACCAATGGTCTACAAGAACATTTTTCAACCCACTCTTGTGATTCACATTCTTCCCAAAAAAAATACATGCATGAAGAGAAAAAACATACCATCTGTCTCGTATAAATTACTAGTGAACTTGCATTTGAACCCATAAATGAGTGCATGTCACTCGATCCTACAATTGTACAACAATATAGATAGTTTTCAATGTTAGATTCAGTGATCAACCAAAAATATCTATGAACCATTGACATACCTGGAGTACCTAAACCCATCGTAGAGTTACACCATCACACAATTGTTTATTCATCTATCAACTCAGCACCACCTTCATACTTCAATTGTTCTCTAGCTAGGGCTCTTTTTACACATGCTCTCCCTTACCATGTCTAGACTCAATGAAATCCCAAAAATTTTGTACACCGCTTTTCATATGCATCCTTGTCAACCAATAAAACATCCTTGCATTCTTGAATTGTGCGGTGCAATTATCTAACAATATTAAGTGTTGATTGTATTGTATGTTTCTTTCATTTAAATTATCATAGAAAAGTTTAAAGCATCCTTGTACAAACTTTGATGAATGAGTAGGATCATCACTTATGTAGAAGGGATACTCTCTTACAACCTTTCTATCCTCCTCTGTGTTATCATTTGCATGCATGAATGTTATGTGTACAAAAATAGAAACTTGTGTAGAATGATAATACATAGATTGCACTTCATTTTGAGGTTGTAGTGTATAATTTTCAGCAAAATCAACAATAGAGACAATGGTGTCAAGAGGAAATGTGTCCTTACATAACTTGAATTGCTCATATAACCATCGAGCTCTATGTGTATGCATTATGTACTCATAAACTAGTTTCTCTTGAAACATTTTCATAAATTTAGCTACACATATATCATTTTTCACTAAATCACATCTCTTCAAATCTTTCCATCTTTAGCTCCATATGTGATTGTCTTGTATTTTCCAAAAGAAACTAGTTTCATACCAATTTCATGTGTTCTCTCCAAATGTACACATCTTGTTAAACATTGCAAACCACCACACATAGCACAAGAACCTTCCAAACAAGGCATCTTATAATAAATGTAACCATCATGTCTATTACATAGCACACTTGAAATAAATTCTCTTGTCGACTTAGGAGGTACTTGTATATTGCATTCCTGCAAAACATCGTTAGTGTGCAAAGTAGAACGAATATGACAAAAAATATCATAGTGCATGGAAAATTCAATATGCATCCTACAACAACGCGTTGTGAGTACATGGTTAATCTTAATATAAAAAGGTTTTGTCATTTCAAAAAATCTTTGACAAATTCTTATTTGATGAAACTTTTCAAGGAATCTTTCATAAAATTTTGTTTGAGTCATATCCAAATAGTGTTTGGCATGTGGCTCATGATTTGTAGACCTGATTCACCTTCTAACAACATCTCTTTGGTTGGGCGAAACTCTTGTGTTGTCATGCCAAAAAAATTCAATTAATTTTCTCAGTGCATCAATAACAACCTTATCTTTGCATGGTAGTCTACCCAAGAATGCCCAAAGAGAATTATTGTTAGGTTCCTCTATTTTTTCCCGCCTCTATAATGCTTTACTTAATGTCATTCTACTAATGTTTAATGACTTACTTTTTTTGCTTATCAATGATCTTTTTTTATTTTCTTGCTCATTATGGTTGATGTAATGACACGTCGAGTAACATTAGAATCTTTAGTATGTGATTTTGAACCAATAGCTTGATATGCATCAAATAGATTTCTCACAATTGTTCTTTCACTATTACTTTTGGATGATCTTAGGCCTATAATTTTCATTGTCTCTCTAAAATTCAAATTTTTAATCATTTGAACAATTAATTGACATCTTGCGGTTTGATTTAAGTTTTCAAAATAGTTTTGCCATATTCTTTTAACCATTCTCCTACAAGTTCGTTCATTCATTTTATCGAGCATTGGCTTCAATATATTCTCATCAATGTCAATTAGATACTTTGGTTTCCTACGAATGATTCTAGGAGGTGTTAACATCAGTGCATTGCATCCATTGGTTACATTCAATTCATCAAATCGAGCAGGTGTATGTTCATCATTTAATTGACTATTCAATGTGGTCTCTTCTTCAATTGCATTAGATTTACACGGTAAATCAAATGTCTCTTCTTCAATTGCATTAGGTGCATTATTTTTGTTTGGTAAATCGAATTGAGATGTTGAGGATGGCATACCTTCTTGTCCCATTGTTCTTATGTCACGTAATTTCTTCATACATTGCCTTTTTCTTTCCTTTTCAGCCTCTCCTTGTTTCATCGTTCCTCGCTTGTTCTTTCCCATGGTTGATATCGGTTGTCCTAAATTGAATCATATTACATATATATGTAAACAAAAGTTCATAAACAATCAAATAACCATAAATTTGAGAATTATCATTGTTTATTTCAATCAAAACTATTAAACAATCACAATAACATTGACAAAACTAATAAGAACAATAATTCAATCATTTGAAATCATGCAGAAACAAAAAATTCACTTATTTCTATGTATAAAACAGTCACAAAAGAGCAGACACATTTGCAGTGGGGCCTTCAACGACCTCAAAAACTTCTTTTGAGGTTGTTGAGGTGGTTGGTAAAATAAAAGTATATGTCCCATTATCGCATACATAGGTTTTTTAGTAACCTCGTATGTGCTGTTAGGCCCTAAAAAATGTTTGCAAACCAACGTTAATATTCTCAGTACCCCGTATGCACTTTTAATGTATAAAGACCTCATACACGTTGTTAGGCCTTATAAATGTTTAGTAGACTAGTGAACTAATAGTCCTAGTACCCCATACGCATTTTTTGTAGTAAAGAAAATGTGAAGGAAAAGGGAGTGAGGGAGAGGGAGAGGGAGAGGAGGAGGGAGCAGGAGGGAGAGGTGGAGAGGGAGAGAGGGAGAGGGAGAGAGAGAGAGAGAGAGAGAGAGAGAGAGAGAGAGAGAGAGAGAGAGAGAGAGAGAGAGAGAGAGTGGGGGGGAGGGTGAGGGGGAGAGAGGGAGAGAGATGGAGAGGGAGGGAGAGAGAAAATGGAAAATGGAGAGAGAGAGGGTGGAAAAGGGAGGGAGGGAGAGGGGGAGAAAGGGAGGGAGGGAGAGGGGGAGAGAGGGAGAGGGAGAGAGGGAGAAAGAGGGAGAGGGAGGGAGAGAGAATGAAAAAGGGAGAGATAGGGTGGAAAAGGGAGGGAGGGAGAGGGGGAGAGAGAGGGTAGAAAAGGGAGGGATAGAGAAAGAGAGAGAGGGGGGGGAGAGGGAGAGAGGGAGAGGGAGAGGGGGAGAGAGAGAGAGAGAGAGAGAGAGAGAGAGAGAGAGAGAGAGAGAGAGAGAGAGATGATGGAAAAGGGAGAGAGGGAGTGCGAGAGAGAGGATGGAAAAAGGAGACAAATAGAGCGAGAGAGAAGATGGAAAAGGGAGAGAGGGAGAGAAAGAGAGAGAGAGAGAGAGATTAAAGTTTAATTATCATTAATAAAATATCTATACACACATCTTTTAAAGAACTTATTTATTTGACATGACTGCAAAATGTGAGAATATTTATTTGACATGATTGCAAAAATGTGAGAATAGTTATTTGAGACTGTTAGCTAGACTGTCAGCTTGGAAACAACTTCTTTGTGTGGCTCTTAGTATTCTGAGAATTACAGGGGAACAAATTAGAAATAAAAAATGTGCATTACCAAATATTGCCCAAAGCCCAACAATAGGAAGAGTGTGGTTGAGGGATGATGCACAATGGGTTTTGTACACTACTCAAATGCTAAGAATATAATGGAAAACATAGCCTCTATTGCTAAAACTGTGGACCTTGGGAATATTAGGTCTATTGTTCATCCAAATGGTAGCCACTACATGGTAGACCTAATTTCAATACAACAATATAAATTAAGTGAGATAAAGGGGGTAGGGGGAGGGAAAGAGTGGGGAGGGAGTGGGGGGGGAGAGAGAGAGAGAGAGATAGAGAGAGAGAGAGAGAGAGAGAGAGAGAGAGAGAGAGAGAGAGAATGGAAAAGGGAGAGAGAGAGGGTGGAAAAGGGAGGGAGGGAGGGAGAGAGAATGGAAGAGAGAGAGAGAGAGAGAGAGAGAGAGAGAGATGATGCACGATGGGTTTTGTACACTGATTCAAATCCTAATAATATCAAGGAAAGCATAGCCTCTACTGCTCAAATTGTGGACCTTGGGATTATTAGGTCTACTGTTCATCCAAATGGTGACCACTACATGGCAAACATAATTTCAATTCAACAATATAAATTAAGGGAGATAAAGGGGGTAGGGAGAAAGAAAGAGTGGGGAGGGAGAGAAGAAGAGAGAGAGGGATGGGGTATGGAGGAAGGGAGAGAGGGGGAGCATGTTGGTTTGTTATTCTCTTAAGCAGTATTGGTATTTCTTTTTATATTGTAATAATGGTTCATCTTGCCACCTTAGGATACCGTATGACCCCTTAGGATGTCATATGCTCCTAAAGGGTCATGTGGTGTAATGTGGGGTCATACAGTTTCCTATGATCATTTAGGTGTCGTTATGGGTCATATAATGTGTCCTTAGGGGTTATATTGTGTCCTACCACCCTTTAAGACACCATATGACCCCTTAAGACACAATATGGTGTTGTTATGGGTCATTTGGTGTTCTAAGGGGTCATATAGTGTCCTATGACCCCTTAGAACACTGTATGACCCCTTAGGTGTTGAATTTTGTAAGTAGTATTGGCACCGCTTTTTATATTGTAATAATGGATCATCTGGTCACCTCAGGACACCGTATGACCCCTTAGGACATCATATTCTCCTAAAGGGTCATGTTGTATTATGTGGGGTTCGGAGGGAGGGAGGGAGAGAGAGATGGGGGAGGAAGGGAGAGAGGGAGAGAGAGGGAAAGAAAAGGGAGGGAAGGAGATGGGGGGAGAGGATTACATGTCACATGATGTCATTAGGGGTCACATGGGGTCCTAATTGAGCCACACATGTGTTACAACATGATATGACCCCTTAAGACACCATTTGAACCCTTGAGATATCATACATGGTCCGAAGAGGTCATTGGGTGTTATGTGGGGTCTTGAGAGAGAGTGAGAGAGAGAGAAGAATATAATATAGTACAATAAGATATCAAAAGACAATATATATCAATATACGTACATACACATATAATACACATAAAATATCAAAAGGTAATACACATACATACACACATATGTGTGTGTATATATACATAATATTATAATTAATATATAATATATTATATATATTATATACATATATATAATATATATACACACATTATATATACATCAAATATTATATTCTACATAATATACATATACACATATATACACACACCCACATTTTAAACATGGGTAGAAGCGCACGCATTGTTTTAGCTTTAACACCGTGTACATGTTGTTTATTGTAAAGACACCCCATACGCGGTTTTGTTTTAAAAATACCCCGTACATGTTGTTTATAGTGCAGGGAGCCCATACGCTCTTTTGACTATTTAGGCTTGTGAATAGGCTTGGATGACAAAGCTATAGGTTGGAAGTTTGATTTCCCTCCTTTTTGACGTGTTTTGTTTTATCAACTTGGTTTCTCAACTTTGTCATCATCAGGTTTACACTTCATCAAGTGGGTATTTCTAAAATTGCCACCATATTTTCACCCATCTTTTGATCTTTCCAACCATTTTTTTTTTTTTTAATTTGAACAACAATAGCATATTATTATTGAATTTCTTTCACCAGTGTCTCCATAGTTCTCAGAGACATATGTGTACCATTTTTTTTCATAATTTTTTATCTACATCCAAATTTAAAAAACTTTATATATTATTGTAGTGCACTTGATTCTTTACAATTTAAAAAAAAATTGTATTTTTGATTGTTTTGGTGCAAGTTATGCTTCGCGCACAAACAGGTACATGATTTTCAAGATGTGCTCGATTGAAAAAATCATTAAAAAAAACACTCAACAAAAAAATATAAAACTTCTAGTGCTCACTCTTAACTATCTTTCTGCCAAAGGATTTGTCAAAATACTAAATCTAACTATGATTTTTTTGATGTACACGTCAGACACTATTTAATGTTTTTCAGAAAAAATCAGGGTCTTTTTTTCATACACGAAGGATTTGACCCCCTTAATCTTAACCAATTTTGAAAAATTTTAGTATTTTGGAAACTAGATTCAGAGTATTATAATATTTGTTCTTTGATTATCTTCATATCTTGAGTGGATGACTTTCAACTTTCGCCTCCAAGATCAGGTTCACCTGATTTCATAAAAAAGTGTCCACTTATACCCCTTTTTGCACACCATCTTTGTGCATTTATCCATATATATATATAAAGAGAGAGAGAGAGAGAGAGAGAGATTTAGAATATTATTATATTTGTTCTTTAATTATCTTCATATCTTGTGTGGACTTTCATATATATATATATATATATGTTTGATGTATGTATGTTGATAACTCAATGATGAATGAATAGTACCAAACCGGTACTGAGAGGGGGGGTGAATCAGTACAGAAAAAATATAGACCTAAACCGGTTCAGCAGCAATCACTCCAAATGACTGGCAAAGAGTGACACCAGTCTGAAACAGAGTGCAACCAGTAAAACTCAGAACAACTAAAACAATTATAAATTGGTTACTCACTGAGCTTTCCACTCAACTCAGAACTACACTACCATTTCACCCTTATGTATGAATAGGTAATCTATCATCATATCTTCACAATAGCTAGTTCAACATGTTTAATTGACAGGCATAAAACACAAAACCATCATATGCTTAACAGGTAATAACAAAGCATCACAAGATAAAAACATCACACATGACACACATAGTTTTCACATGGAAACCCAACTGGGAAAAACCACGATGGGGATGAATACCCACAAGCTTGTTGTTGAACTCTTTGGAAGTCAGCTCTGTTAGAAGCCTTGTCCGGTTAAAGACATTACAAAAGGTTCTGCTAGGAACCGATCCTGTTAGAGATCACCCGGTTAAGGGTTAAACCCTGTTAAGGGTACCTTGTTAGAGGATTTCAAGAACTCAATAGCTAAAGGATTTCCAGAGCTCTCTAGCTTTCTAGATCTCAATAACTTTGAGTTACCCTGTTAAGGGATTTACATCAAGCTGGCTAAGGCTACCCTGTTAGGGGATTTTCCAATTGTTGAGGTGGTTAGAGATCAATAGGTATTACAATGATCTGGTAACAACACTCAATGCCAATGCAGATCCGCTTAAGCTCCTCTTCACCTTCTGCACTTACACTCTGCGGGTATCACTTCTCTCCTCTGGTTTGGCAAGGATCTCGTATCCCTTCTCTTGGATACTCACACACAGCTTTTGCCAACAACCTCTGAAAGAATCACAACATCGACCTTATAGGACAACAGACAGGTCGGTAGCATAAACCCTAAACCCTAGACCTGTTAGGTTAAGGAATTCAAACAGTTCAATCCTGATTGTTGATCATACTGTATTAAATGTAGCAGATCTTGAATAAATCTCAAGACATTCTCCATCATTCATTATCCACTGATTTCATGGTGGTTGATAATCCATCACACGTTTTCACCGTTTACAAACTTTGCACATTCCTGAGGTAGATAGGGATAGTCTTCTTCATGCAAGATCCTTCACGCGTGCAAGGCTGACGTGGCAACATGATCTATTCTTTGTTATACTGCTTACTCATTACACAAAGATCACCGGTTGAGCCATACAGGCTTGAAGCACTTCAACCGGAAACCCTGAAGTTGAGACTACCAACTGGTAGTCATACAACGCTTCCATGTGCCAGTTCCCATAACCATATGCCGATTCATCTTGAAGAAGCACACCACTTCACTTTGGCACAAATGCCAGTTCACAGTGTTATACCAGTTCTCACATATGTCGGTTCATAACTCTTCAACATATTGACATCAATGACAACATACAATGTCATTATGTCCACATATCGGTTCACATAATGCCAACAATATCCCCCTTTGGCATTGATGGCAATATACAAAGATATCTCTCCGCTTCACATTTTCTCCCCCAATTTCTATAGATATCTTCTCCACTTGACATCTTCTCCCCCTTTGACAACAATGCCAAAGTGGAGGCACAAGCTTCTTAGTTCCATTATGCTGCTCCCCTTGAGGAGTAGCATCCTTCAACACATCAATCTTGAAGAAAGATTTGACTATGTAATACATGACTGATGTGGAGAATATACCTTTAGTTCACCTCTTGAAGGGGTAGTACCCCTAATTCACCTCTTAAGTGTGTAAATATAGTCTTTGGAAGAGGCTTGGTGAATATGTCTGCTAACTGCTCCTTACTGGGCACATGCTCTAGTGCAATCTCTTTGTTCTGAACCTTTTCCCTTAAGAAATGATACTTAAGCTCAAAGTGCTTGGTTCTAGAATGTAAAATCGGATTCTTTGAGATATTGATAGCACTTGTGTTATCATAGAATATACTTACCAGTTCAGGTACAGGGATTTTGAATCCTTTCAGTACATGCTTCATCCAAATTGTCTGAGTGCAGTTCATGAAAGCTGCAACATACTCCACTTCCACTATAGACTAAGAGATACAACTCTGCTTTTTACTCATCCATGAGACCAGTCTACCACCAAGGAAGAATGCACCACCGGTTGTGCTCTTTCGGTCATCTACATTACCAACCCAATCAGCATCTGTGAACACTTTCAAGTTGAAGTCCTTGCTATATGGATACCACAATCCATAGTCAACAATTCCCTTCAGATACCTAAGAATCCGCTTGACTGCAACCAAGTGGAATTCTCTTGGACTTTTCTAGAACCTTGCAGTAATGCCAACTACATGTGTAATATCCGGTCTGCTATGTATTACATAATGCAACTTACCAATCATTGATCGGTATTCCTTCTCATCAACCAATGCAAAGTCATCCTCTTTGGATAGTTTACAACCGGTCACCATCGGTGTACCAACCGGTTTGCTATCTTCCATGCCAAAGGTCTTCGAAACCTCTTTGACATATTTAGACTGATTGATAAAGATTTCATCCTTCATCTGTTGAATCTGTAGTCCAATGAAGAACTTAATCTCCCCTATGAGTGACATCTCAAACTCTTCCTTCATCTCATCAGCAAACTCATGACTCATCTTGTCATCACCACCAAAGATAATGTCATCAACAAATACCTCACAGATCAGGATCTGATCTCCTTTAGACTTCAAGTAGATATTGCTATCTTCACTTGTTCTCTCAAATCTAATCTTCACAAGATGGGAATGCAGGCGCTCATACCATGCCCTAGGTGCTTGCTTTAGACCATATAAGGCTTTATGTAGCCTACATACCATGTCACTATCTTCAGATAGGGAAAACCCATCTAGTTGCTCAATATACACCTCCTCTTCAAGTACACCATTTAGGAATGCAGATTTTACATCCATTTGATATACTTTGAAGCCTTTAAAAGCTACATATGCAAGAAGCATACAAACTCCTTCCAATCTGGCTACAAGAGCAAAGGTTTCTCCATAGTCTTCTCCTTCTTCTTGAGAATATCCTTTGCACATCAATTTGGCTTTATTCCTAATCACTGTGCCATCCTCATTCAGCTTGTTTCTGAACACCCATTTGGTGCCAATGACATTTTTATGCTCTGGTCTAGGTACCAAGGACCATGTACCATTTTTCTCTATCTGGTCAAGTTCCTCTTCCATTTCCTTGATCCAGTCTTCATCTTTATGAGCCTCTTTGAATGATTTAGGCTCAAATTCAGAGATCATACATGAGTTTTCTCTGATCTTTCTTCTTGTAAGGATTCCTGCATCCTTATCTCCTATGATCTGCTTAGGATCATGATTCAGCTTGACATACTGAGGAATGGTCTTGACTGGTTCTTCTTTCTTTTCCTCTTCATCCTCATCTTCATCAGTATCAGCATTCACCGGTTCAGGAACACTGTTACTGGTACTTGGTTGACTGACAACTAGTTCCCAGAAGGTTGCAACCGGTTCATTTACAGCTTGTTCACTGCTAGTTTCCTGAGTTTTCTCAGAGGATTCATCAACTCTTACATTGATACTTTCCATAATT
Organism: Cryptomeria japonica; assembly: GCF_030272615.1. NCBI lineage: Eukaryota > Viridiplantae > Streptophyta > Pinopsida > Cupressales > Cupressaceae > Cryptomeria > Cryptomeria japonica. The sequence goes on along the minus strand of NC_081408.1, from coordinate 520,335,488 downwards.
CTCTGAGTCCTATTGTTGCAACACTTGAGAGCTTTACTCTTGGTGGAATATCCTAGAAATATTCCCTTATCGCATTTAGCTTCAAATTTGCCCTGATGTTCACTCCTCTTGATGTAACATTTGCTACCAAATACCCTAAAGTAGCTAACCACAGGTGTCTTACCGGTCCAATACTCATAAGGAGTTTTGTCCTTACCTTTCCTAATGAGTACCCGGTTCATTGTGTAGACTGCAGTGCTCACTGCTTCTCTCCAAAAGGTGTGAGCTACCTTTCCTTGAATCAACATGGTTCTAGCTGCTTCAACCACAACCTGGTTATTCCTCTCTGCTAGGCCATTCTGTTGTGGATTTTGGGGGGCAGACAGTTGCCTCTTGATGCCAAATTCTTCACAATACTTGTTGAATTCATCGGAAGTGAATTCCACTCCTTGATCAATTCTGAGACACTTGATCCTTTTATCACTTTCCTTCTCCACTAATGCTCTGAAAGATTTGAACTTCACAAAGGCTTTAGACTTGTCTTTCAAAAATGTGACCCACATCATTCTTGAGTAGTCATCAGTGAGAATCATGAAGTACCTATCACCCTGCACACTTCTAGTTTTCATAGGACCACACAAATCAGTATGCACAAGATCAAGCAAGTTGTCAGCAATGAAAGATTTACCTTTAAAGGTTGAGAAAGACATTTTCCCCAATTGACACTCTCTGCACAAGGTATCCTCTCATTTTCTTAAGCATCGACAACCCTCTAACTACCTTGATCTTACTAGCCTTCACAATGTTATCAAAGTTTACATGGCAGAGTCTCCTATGCCATATCCAGCTATCATCAAACTTATCCATAAGACATGTACTTATATTTGCATTCAGATGAAATAGGTTACCTTTGGTCTGCATGCCGGTGGCCACCAATTCACCATCTTTTCCTTTGATTCTACAAACTCCATTCTTGAATTCCAGAGTGAGGCCACTGTCATTCAGTTGGGCAACACTCAAAAGGTTGTGTCTGAGACCATCAACCCAGTACACATTGTTAGCACTGCTCTTTCCATTCAAAGAGATGGACCCTCTGCCTTTGACCATGCATGGTGCATCATTGCCAAAGTGAACCACACCTCCATCATACTCCTCCAAGCATAGAAACTTGCTCCGGTCGCCAGTCATATGGTGAGAATAGCCACTGTCAATGATCCACACATTGGAATTATCAAACCGGGAGACAAGATCCTTCTTGTCTGACACATCTTCTTTGACAGCAACAAACACAATATCTTCATTTTCTTCATCCTCTGATTCTTCATCTATGACACCTTCATCAACTGCCACAAAATAGTTTCTCTGGTTTCCTCCTTTGAATTTCCTGAACCTTTCGGGTTTGTCCTTGTTATCGCCATTAGGATAGTTTATAGCAATATGTCCTATCCAGTTACAAGAAAAGCATTTCAAAGGTAGCTTACCTTTGTATTTACGGGTTCCTTTAGGAAGCTTCCTAGCAAGGAGAGCTTCAAATGCCATCAGAATCTCCTCATCATCCATTTCTCTGCTCTATCTAGGTTCACCACTAGTGCTAGCTTCTTTTCCTTTTCTGGATGGTATAGAAGAGGCTTTAAAAGTTGATTCAGTCTTTTGAACACTGCCATCAAAACTATTTAGCTCATAGGCTGTCAACTTGGCTATGATGGCATCCAAGGATACCTTAGTCTTGTCTATTGATCTCAACTCCTAAATAGTAGCAACCCTTATTGCATAGACTGGCAATAGGGATCTCAGGATGTTTCTTACCACAGTGGAATCTTCTATTTTACCACCCGCACTCTTGATTTCTCCAACAACTATTTTGATTCTTATTCCATACTGCTGAATGGTCTCACCTTCAACCATCCACATATCTTCGAACTTCCCTCTCAGGCTTTCTTCCTTAGCCTGTTTTACATGTTCATCACCACCATAGATATTTTCAAGAGCATCCCATACCTCTTTGGGATTTACCTTGTCCTGAACATCAATAAACTCAATGTCAGATAGACTACTAATAAGGGCTTCCATGACTTGCCCATTTTCTTGTATCTCTCTCTTTTGGTCATCAGTGAGAGTACCGGTAGGGACAACATAGACATTCTCAACATAACTCCAATGTTGAGCACCCATGCTTCTAATGAATATCTTCATCCTATCTTTCCATATACCAAAATTTTCCCTGTTAAAGTTTGGACCTTCCCTCTTCATCATTTTACTAGGATCTTTACCTCAAGCGGTTAAGCTTACAACACAGAGGACCTAGAGAGCTTTGATACCAATTGATAACTCAATGATGAATGAATAGTACCAAACTGGTACTAAGAGGGGGGGGTCAATCAGTATAGACAAAATACAAACCTAAACCGATTCAGTGGCAATCACTCTAAATGACTGGCAAACAGTGACACCGGTTTGAAACAGAGTGCAACCAGTAAAACTCAGAACAACTAAAACAATCATAAACCCGTTACTCACTGAGCTTTCCACTCAACTCAGAACTACACTACCATTTCACCCTTATGTATGAATAGGTAATCTATCATCATATCTTCACAACAGCTAGTTCAACATGTTTTATTGATAGGCATAAAACACAGAACCATCATATGCTTAATAGGTAATAACAAAGCATCACAAGATAAAAGCATCACACATGACACACATATTTTTCACGTGGAAACCCAACTGGGAAAAACCATGGTGGGGATGAATACCCACAAGCTTGTTGTTGAACTCTTTGGAAGTCCGCTATGTTAGAAGCCTTGTCCGGTTAAAGACATTACAAAAGGTTCTGCTAGGAACCGATCCTGTTAGAGATCACCCGGTTAAGGGATGGTTACAATACCCGGTTAAGGATTTAGCCCTGTTAAGGGTACCTTGTTAGAGGATTTCAAGAACTCAATAGCTAAAGGATTTCTAGAGCTCTCTAGCTTTCCAGATCTCAATAACTTTGAGTTACCCTATTAAAGGATTTACAGCAAATCGGTTAAGGCTACCCTGTTAGGGGATTTTCCAACTGTTGAGGTCGTTAGAGATCAACAGGTATTACAATGATCTAGTAACAACACTCAATGCCAATGCAGATCCGCTTAAGCTCCTCTTCACCTTCTGCACTTACACTCTGCGGGTATCACTTCTCTCCTCTGGTCTGGCAAGGATCTCGTATCCCTTCTCTTGGATACTCACACATAGCTTTTGCCAACAACCTCTGAAAGAATCACAACATCGACCTTATAGGACAACAGACAGGTCGGTAGCATAAACCCTAAACCCTAGACCTGCTAGGTTAAGAAATTCGACCAGTTCAATCCTGATTGTTGATCATACTATATTAAATGCAACAGATCTTGAATAAATCTCAAGACATTCTCCATCGTTCATTATCCACCGATTTCATGGCAGCTGATAAGCCATCACGCGTTTTCACCATTTACAAACTTCACACATTCCCGAGGTAGATGGGGATAGTTTTCTTCATGTAAGATCCTTCACGCGTGCAAGGTTTACGTGGCAACACAATCTATTCTTTGTTATATTGCTTACTCATTACACAAAGATCACCGGTTGAGCCATACAGGCTTGAAGTACTTCAACCAAAAACCCTGAAGTTGAGACTGCCAACCGGTAGTCATACAACGCTTCCATGTGCCGGTTCCCATAACCATATGCCGGTTCATCTTGAACAGGCACACCACTTCACTTTGACACAAATGCCAGTTCACAGTGTTATACCGGTTCTCACATATGTCAGTTCATACCTCTTCAACATATTGACATCAATGACAACATACAATGTCATTATGTCCACATACCAGTTCACATAATGCCAACATATGTATGTATGTATGTATGTATGTATGTATGTATGTATGTATGTATATGTATATGTATATGTATATGTATATGTATATGTATATGCATATACATATACACATATATATGTATGTATGTATGTATGTATGTATGTATGTATGCACACACACACACACACACACACACACACACACATATATATATATATATATATGTATGTAATATTTATATCATATTATATATAATTATATATTAACCATACAAAAATTAAAATATATAGATAATTATTAGGTCCTATTTTGGTCAAATGCATATTTTATGCATGAAAATAATACTCATGCAAAATAGTCAAGTTGGAACCTTACGAAAACTTCAATAATGCAAAAACTTAACCATCACACTATGAAATGAACTCCAAATTTTAAACTGTTTTATTTACTTATAAATTATTGTATTTTCCTATATATCTTTTATAACTTAAAGAACAATATTTATATCATATTTAAATAGATATATTTAAGATATATTTGTTAATGTATTCTATTTATGTAATTTTCTTTTTATTTTTCATTTTTTTCATATAACAAAATTATCTATATTTTTCTATTTTTAATAAAATATATTTTATTAAAAATGATTAAATTTTTTTATTTTATTATAATTGCTATTTAAATTTAAATTTAAATTTAAAAAAGCATTATTTATACTAACTAGTTATTTATTATTTTTAAAAATTATCTATTTATAGATAACTTAAAGATATTTTTAGCATATTTTAAATAGATATATTTAAGATATCTATGTTAATAGATTCTATTTATCTAATTTTTAATTTATTTTTTTAGTTTTCATCTAACAAAATTATCTATATTTTTCTAATTTTATAAACTGGTTAAAATTTTACCTATTTTATTATTATTGTTATTTGAATTTAATTTTAAAAAGCACTAGTTATATTTGTTATTTTAAAAAATTATTTCATTAAAATTATTTATTTATAGGTAACTTAAAAGGTAATATTTGTATCATATTTTAAATAGATATATTTAAGATATATATAGTTTTTATATTAAAAGCCTCCAAAACAAGGGGGCTAACCCAGATACAGTCACATTAACAGCAGACGAGCAACTATTAGCAGAGAAACAACAAAATCACAGGCTCCTCAAACTTTCCTCTATCAAAAACTTTAAAATTTCTACCCATATTAACAGAGTTTAAAAGAGTCATAGTAAACCATAAAATATGGCACACAGGGCTAAAAATAAACAACTCCAAGATTATCCAGCAAGTATTATAACCATAACTATAACCAGTAAGGCCATGAAGGCCATTCAAAAACTCAAAAAACCACCCAGTAGCTAACATCCCTACTTCCTTTTGCCATGACTCATCTTGGATGGGAGCCTCCTAGCCCATTCCTTAGTGATAAATTTAAAGAGGTCTTTGTAGTCCTCTTCCTCCTTTTTACCTTTCTAAGTATTTTCCTACAAAAGACACAGAGTGGTCGTAGAACTGTGCATGACATTCAACGCGAATCTGGTGACCTCCTGCAATCTTTTTTCGGTGACATTCGCTCTACTGGAAATTTCTTGCACTTGTTCGTTCAGTGCATCCATTTTCTTCTCCAAATCCAACAACTTGGCATCTGCTTCGTCCTTGATACTGCTAGCTTCCTCAATAACCACCAATTTCTCAAACCTGAGGGTAGGTGAAGGGGAATTGGCTCAAGACTTGGGATCAACATCCAGGATCCCATGGTTTTTTAGGGATCTCAGAGACATGGGGAGAGCTATCAGAATGGGCGGCTGAGATAGAGTGAGACGGGGCCACATTATCAGAGGGTTTATTCCCCATACCATGGGATGAGGAGGGGTCCTTAAAGGATTTCTCTTTTTCACGGGGCTTGGATGCCAGTCTCACAGAACAACAGGAGTGTTGGCTTCATCATTGATCTCCGCATCAGAGTCAATTTGTTGGATTCTCACTTTCTTGGATTCAAAGGGTTTTGAATCCTCCTAGTGGCAAGTATGCTTCTTGAATTTCTTGTTGGAGGAACCAAGCTCGAGAAGGAAAGTAAGGCTTTTTTTAGGGTTTGCAGCAGTCTTGGGTGGGGACTTGGTTTTCGACACATTTTGAATTGAAATCGTGCGGGGAGGTCAAAGGGCCAAATGGAAGTTATACAGGCGAAGGATAAGGCCTTGGTGGAGAATGGTATAATATTTTATTTTCTTATTAGCCTTAGCAACATCTCTGACATTAGCAGCCATAGAATGCAATAGATAAAAAGGAATTGAAATAAGGTCCCTATTCCTAATATGATTAAGAAAAGGGAGGTGGTAGTAATAGAAAACCCCATACTGTCCTTCGCGGGAAATATTTCATAATGATGTAGCACACCTCGTCCCATGGCGATGGAAGGTCCTCATGATTGAATCCTCCAGCCTGCTTCACAGGGTTCTCACCTTCGCGGAAAAATTAGTTCAGACTAGTGGTATCTGAGATACGACTCTTCTTTTTCCATTTTCGGCCTTCCATGGAAAGGCCCATTGCTTGAGCTATAACCTCCTCGTTCACTTCAAAATAAATGCCACCCATAGTGACCCTTTTGTCCTCCTAGGAAGCCACAAAATTTTTAGACAGTCTCTCGTCATTTCCTTTCATACTCTCCATGAACTTATCAATACCTCCTTCCATGCACACAAACCAAACCATCGACCTAGCTTTGAAATCATATGTTTTATCCAGTTCAAGTCTTATTTTGTCACCCCCCATTATCGTTTCCTCCAGCATAGTAGTAGTAATGAGAATCATGCCAAGGAGAAAACAAATTCGCTCAATAGCCAAAGAAGAGTCCAAAAGCAGACCCAACAAATTTTGATATAAACCAGTGTAATAATCACCATGATTATTACAAGTAGCGTTTGAGTAGATCTCCTAAGGCTGAGATCTATTTTGCTCATGCAAACCATCAATCCACCCAATGTAACTTAGCTGAGACAAGATGTTTCCTTCATCATTGCCAATGTCATTAGACTGGATGATTAAAAAAATATTGCCTTTTCCAATATCGGTACTCCACAAGTAGATAAAATCATTAATTAATCCACTTGAATTATTTTGGGAAAGATGACTAAGCCATATGCCTCTACGTTGCATATCCATCCCACCATTGGTGGGATCCGACTTCAAATTCAAAATTTGGTAATTTATGATCCTCATCAAATAATAACTAATTAAAGGGAAAAGTGGAGGGAGGGGGATCAACATTAAGACTTAGTCTTTTCTTTCTCCAAGATCTCCTTGGCGATCACTGATAGGGGATCGATGCTCCTCCAACACCGTAAGTCTTGTTATAGCATGCCGGCAATATCCATTGAGTCAGCAGCTGCATTTCCTTCTCTATAAATGTGGCGGATAGTGAAGTTGTCAAGATTAGCTAGAATAATTCTGGTATCCCTCATAATCGCATCCACCTTCCAACCCGTCGCAGTTCTACCCTTAACAGCCTCAATAATTATTTTTGAATCCCCTTCAATTTCAATTCATCTGATACCTATGGCAGTGGCAAATTTATTCCCCATAAAAGGGACATTCCCTCAGCTTGATTGACAGTATGATTCCTTAGGCTTCCATCAAAGGCAACAATAAGACCACCATGATGATCCTGTATAACACCACCTCCCGCTTTAATGTTATTGTGGGCTACCTTGTCAAATTTTAATTTGTACCATGAGGGACTTGGGGCTTCCCATTTGGTCCTTTTTCTATTGATTTTTTTAGTGTTGTTAAATAGCTTAAACTCTAAGGGAAGTTTCCAATGTTCAGCAATTCTCCAATTAGTCGGATTAGGGGGGTTGGAGGGGGTTTTTGATCTAGTCATTGAGATATTGTCCATGATCATCTTGAAGTAGCTATTAAAAACATTATCTGGGGAGGTTTGAGCATCCCTGAATGTTTTGTTATTTCTTTCTTTCCAAACACTCCAGAATATATGAGGAGGGATCTTCTTCCATAGCTGAATAACCAGGGGGTGATGGGAAGGTGATTACCAGTCATTCACAAATTGGTATATGTCTTCATGGAACACCCATTGGAGGCCACATTTATCAAGGGTAATAGTCCACAAGTGTCTAGCAAGGGGCAGTGGATAAAGAGATGGTTAATAGATTCCTCCTCTGATTTACAGAGGATGCATCTATTCGGTAATTGGAAGCCCCTTATTCTCAAGTTATCCTGAGTCAAAACTTTACCATGCATAAGGGTCCACCAAGAAAAATTAATCTTTGGAATAAGATATGGGTTCTAGATCTTTTTCTAGCATTCACTATCCCCATTGAATCTCAAGAGCTATTTGTAAGCAGATCTAACCGAGAAATCTCCAGACTAAGGCCCCTTCCAGATGAAATTATCCTCATGTGGAGATAGAGGTATCTACCTCATGCACATGAGTTCCTAGAGTTCAAGGGCCCTAGGCAATAGTTCAGGCCAATCAAAAAATATCACAAAGATATTTCTCCACTTACCTCCTCCTGGCATAATTTAGCCAACAATATAGTTACCAAAATGGTCCTTCAGAGTGTTCATTAATTGGCAGAAGCGTATTTTAGCCAGAGGTTTATCTTCCAGCCATGAATCCTCCCAAAATATGATCTTTCTACCATTTCCAATTCGCCACTTCAGTCCCTCTCTGATAATAGGTCTAAGCTTGAGAATGTCATTCCACAATTTAGAACCAGGAGGTAGGCCAACAGAACTCAAGTTGAAGCAGAACTGCTCCGTTTCCAAGTACTTGGCTCTGATAATGTTACACAATTTGTCTCCTCTTTAGCTAGGTTCCAACCCACTTTGGGCATTAAGGCCTTATTCAAGACATTTCTCTTTCTGATACCTAGACCCCCCATGGTCTTAGACAAGCAAAAAGTATCCCAATTAACCAGAGAGAGGTGTTTCTTTTCTTCCAAACCCATCCAGAGGAAGCTTCTTTGAATCTTATCAAGCTTCTCCCCCTTAGCGCCCAAAATTTTGAATTGGGAGAGGAAATAAATAGGGATACCCTGGAGGGAAGTTGTAAGGAGTTGGAGTTTCCCCGTACTACTAAGAAATTTACCTTTCCAACCCACAAGTTTCTTCTATAATCTTTCAAGGATAGAATTACATAAGGCAAGAGTAACCTATTTAACAGTGAGAGGGAAACGTAAGTCCCCGGTAAATTGGCAGAATGACACACAAGAATATTAAGAATTTTTTACTATAAGTCCATGGGGGTGTTGAAAAAGAAAGGTTTCTTTTATTATAGTTGATACATTGACCTAAAGAAGAGGCATAGTCAGAAAGTAGGTTCTTCCAGAGTTTAGCTTCTATCACAGAGGATTTTCCAAATAGGAAGGTGTCATCCACAAATTTTTGGATCACAGAAGGGGGAATAGTAGTAGCAACCTTGACACCCTGCAGTTTCCCATTGGCCAACATATCCAGGAAATTTATGCCCAAAACCAGCAACCATAATGAAGAGGTATGGGGATAGGGCGTCCCCTTGTCTAATACCTTTTTCTGTTTTGAAAAACTCCCTATCAACCCCATTGATTAAGATAGAAAATTGAATAGTAGACACACACTCCCAAATAATTTTAGGATTAAAGCTCGGTTTTAAAAGAGTTTTAAACATGAAACCCCAGTTGACTTTGTCATAATCTTTTGAGATGTCCATTTTAAAAGCCATACCTAGAGAACTTCTTTTATCAATGGGGTGGATAATTTCATGTGTGGTAATGGCCGCATCCAAGATTTGATGACCTAGGACAAAGCCTTTTTGAGAGGGGTTGATAAACTTAGAAAGAAGCAGTTTGATTTTGCTCACTAAGACCTTAGAGATGATCTTATAAATAGTATTACAAAGACTTATAGGTCAAAAATCCATCATGCATCTAGGGTCCTGAGACTTAGGAACAAGAACAATGAAAGTGTTATTCATCTTTTTCAACAATTTACCAGTCCTAAAGAAATCCTTCACAGCTCTAGGGACATCAAAGTTGACAATGTCCCAATATTCCTCCAAGAAACCTAGGGGGAATCCTTTCGGACCTGGTGTCTTGTAAGCACCCATCACAAAGACTGCCAACTGGACCTCATTCGATAAAATAGGTGAAAGAAGCTAACATTTATCCTCCTCACCAATAGCGGTAGGTAATTTACTTATAAGTTTGTCTTGAAGAGCCTCACTTCCTCCTCCAAACTCAATATACATACGGATGAAGAAGTCAGTGGAAAATTGACCGATTTGGGCTTCATCTGTGATCTCTTGTCTAATGTCGTCCCTTAGACATTTGATCATGTTCCTTTTTTTGTGAATGCTAGCTAAGCGGTGGAAGAAGGAAGAGTTCATGTCTCCTTCCTTCAGCCATTGAATTCTTGATCTCTGCTTGTAATAGATTTCCTCCTTAGACAAAATTTTCTTCCAATTTTTTCTGCAATGTTCTTCTTCAATAAGGAGGGAGTGAGGGGGACCACAAGAGGCCATAATGTTTTGAATCTGCTTCAGCCTAGAGCATAGATCCTTCTTCTTGTTGAATATCTCACCAAAAGTAGCTTTGTTCCAACCTTTCACTTCCCGTCGGATGAGGTTCAGTTTCTCAACTACCCTAAACATAGCAGTCCCTTGAACAGGAGAGGCCCACCACCTTTTAACCAGAGCTCTAAAGTCCGGGTGGGAGGCCCCAAAAATCTCATAATGAAAAGGGGGAGGACCCAAAGGGGGTCTATCAACCCAGTGGAGGAGGAGAGCGATATGGTCAGAAGTAATCCTTGGGAGGGCCCTTAGGTAGGAGTTGTGACCAATATCCCAATTAGCAGAGACTAAGAATCTATCCAATCTGACATGGATTAGGTGATTCCCTTTCCTATTATTAGACCAGGTGAAGGGGACACCCTGAACGTCTATAATGGTGGGATAATGAAGTGATAGATCAAGAGGAAAACTAACCCTTTCCCTCAAAGAGAGATGAGAGTTTCACTATTGATTATCCTTCAAGCACTTTTCACCATTACATTAGGAAGATAAGGGATAATTAACTAGATTCAATCTCCACACAAAGATGATAGATTGAATTCTAAACAAATTAAGAATGTTAGGATGATCCCTTCTTCCTTTGTTTGATTTGGAAAAGAAATTGATTGAATTATGTAGTGCAAAAGTGACAAAGAATCGATTATAACTTGAGATCTAAATATGAGATGAAGTTGTGCACCTAGATTAGGCAGTAAAATGTCGAGACAAAGTCACCCTGCAAATTTGATGAAAAGTTGTCTGGACCGTGGTGGGAATGTACACGGTCCTCTGAAAAATCTGCGAAACAAAAAGGGCTTTTCCGCCTCTACAAATGAAGTCTGAATCTGAAAGTACAGTTGTTCACCTACAACCTACACATAGAAAAGAGAGGGAAATGTGTTGGGATTGGGGGTTTGCCTTTAGGTTAAACCCCAGTTTTGGAATTAACCAAGTAATGAAAGAAAGTACTTGCAAGTAGATGTAAATGAAAGACTGAATTGTAAATCACCTCAAGGGAGGTTGTAGTAGCAATGTTGATAGAAATGTTTGTATGGAATTGTATGTTGAAATCAATCTCCTCTTCAATGGTTGAATCCTTGACTTGAATGCAACACCTAGCCTTGAAGGGAGACTTGAGAATGCTCAATGCTGGAAAAGAGTGCTTGAATGCTCTTGATCACTTATGACCTTATCAAAATTCCACCTATTAAATTTATGCAACTTCAACTTATCAAAATTATGCAAATGAGAGAGTGAATGCCCCCTTAAATACATGTTTGTGGATTTGAATTTCATCACAGGCCAACATCAGGGAGATTTCTTGCTCACTGCACAACCCACAATGCATGCTCTAGAAAGGTCCTGCCCCAAAATAGAGCAAGGATAGGGGCGCCACACCCCTGTCCAAGGGGGGATGGGGGAACCATGCCCTTGTGTTACCCCTTTCTCCTGGGCAGAGTGCAGATAGAGTGATGCGGAGGCCAAAGAAGAAGTTGTTTTCGCAAGCCAGGCACTCTTTGGTCTTCGATCAGGCTAGAGGATTTGAGTTTGCATGCATGAGGACCCTAATGCAATCATAAATTGCTAGGGTCACAATTTTATGACACTACATTTAGCCCCCACTTTAGCGGAAGTATAAGCATATGTCGATACTGTCGGTAAAGTACAAGGAAACAAGATTGAAAGACTTTCACCACGTCAAGGAGGCAAGATGCACCAAGCCCCTAGTGGACTTAGGCTCTTATGACTTCGATTGACAAAGTAAAAGGAAAGATCGAGAAAGGGAGAACCATGATTGGAAGTAGAAAAATTCCCTTCACTATGAGTCATGAAAGCAAGGATACTAAAGATCACAAAGAAAAAACAAAGTTCACTAAGTAATTCTAGGTGTCACAAGAACGAAAGTACGAGTGGAGTGTATGCCCTCATGTTAAAGCGATTTCACGTGCCTTATCGGGAGGGATTTCTTTAAGGTAGGATACACCCAAGAGAAAGAGAAGAGAGGGAGCACGGTATTACAAGGATTTAGCCCCCAAACAAGGTATAAACCCAAGGATAATGAACACAACACACGAGGTAGTGTCTCTTTCCTCGGGGTCAGTATGTTCTATGATAACTCATGTATATCATGTATGTATATGCATATAATAGTCTTCATTCCCCAAAGAAGGAAACTACGTTAGAAGAAAGGGAAGAGAGGATGTCTTTTGATTCAACATGAAAGAGATCAAGAGAAGATCTCAATGCTTTGCATCTTCCCCAAGTAGACATTAAAGGAACAATACAAGAATAGGGATACACATAGAAGAATGGTCACAAAAGAGAAAGAAAGGAGAGAGAAGATCTGCAATGCTAATATTGCTAGTCTAGCACGACATCCGCCTCCCAATCTTGCTGATCACTATTTCGAGAAGGCAAGCAACATGTTAGAGGAGCGATATTGAGCGCAGCAGAGGGAGCTATCACAAGATCCAAACAAGGACTATGATCATGTTGTAAGTCACTTTTTTCAATTCTAGGAGCTAGGATTAAAGTTTGTGAAAACTCATCCGATAAATGTTTGCCCACATCAACATACTCATACGCACTATTAGAAGCATTAGGAGTTTTATTGCCATTATGAATAACATTTTCACCCATTTCTTCATCAAATTTTCAAGCAAGAGGAGCAAGAACAGGAATAGGACTAACACCATCACATGTTTTATACAACATGATTTGGAGATGTTGGTTGAATATATTGCTTAGGAGAAAAGGGAATCATGTCAACTATCAGAGTCTTAGGAGATTGAGTATTTTGAGGGATAGCTTCATGAGCTCGAACACGGCATTTTTGTCGGCGTTCTCTCACACAACGATTCTGTCAAGTCTTAGTGGAAGGAAAATAAGGAGGAGGAACCTTTGAAGAAGTAAGAATGGTTTTCTCCTTGATAGTTGAAGGCTTAGGTTGAGTTCTTTTTGGTTGAACAATAGGAGAAGCAGGCCTCCTCTCTCGATAAGAGGAAGGAGGTGGAATTGTGCCATAAAAAGGAGGAATATTAGGTGTAGGAAGGAGACCAATTCCATCATGGGGAGGAGGGATAGGTCTAACCTTAGGAAGAATATTGGTGTTCTACTTAAGAGAAGGTAAAGTCACATCCATAGGAGTAGGTGGACAATTTTCCTTAAGAGGAAGATTAGTTCTATCCGAGAGGGGAAGAACCTCATCCTGAAGAATAATAGGAATGTGAAGTGTTGGTGACTAGGTTGACTTAAGGATAAGATGATATCATTCTTCCATTTTTGATAAGATTGAAAAAGAGCATTGCTCCTTGATGGAAGAGATTGAAATTGTTGAGGCCAAAAGAGATCAATAGGAACACCGGGGCTTCTTTCAGATGGACAAAATAAGCTATGGTTCACGATTATGATTTATCCATTGTGAGGAAATTTAAGACACTTGTGGATTGGAGAAGCAATAGCCTTCATGGAAGATAGCCAAGGATATCCCAACTTCACATGAAATTGCTTAGAAGAAGGTATGATAACAAAGTCAACATCCATGGATTTAGCATGAACCTCAAAAGGAAAAGTGATATAACCAATGGTAGGACAAGAGAATCCATCAAATAACTTCACAACTACATTAGAAGAATCATATAGTGGTTTATGCAATCATAAAATGAAAAGATACTCTTCAGTTATGACATTAACCATGCAAGAGGGATCAATCAGGGCATCACGGCAAGGGATGTTCTTAACCTTTGCAACTATGTATAAAGGGCCATTAGGTTCCCTAATGGTCTCACTAGGGTCAAATATAATACAAGGATCCTTAGGTGAATCTTGTGTTTCTACCATATTAACCAAATTTGGAGCCATACAGATGAGTGTTTTAGAAGAGAGATAATCAGGCACAATCTCGATAACGTTAGAGGTATGAGATGGCAAGGGATCAGTGAAAATCTTAAGATTTTGATTAGGAGGAGCAACTCATTTATTCCTATGAGATTTTGTCAAGACCAAGGGCACAATGAAAATCACAAAAGAGAGACAAAAGTATGAACTGTATTCTCATCAATATATAAATGATCAACTGGATTAACCAATATAATGAATATGGGCCTGCTTATATAGGCAAGGCCATATGGATGTGTGAGCACACAATCATGAAATGTGGCTCAATGAGAAACAAGGGCAGGTAAGAAAAAGTAGGGGTAGGTAGGATAAATAATATAATATTCCACAAGAGGTGGATGACCCACCGAATGTGGAGTGTAATAGCAAGATAAGACCACAAAATGTGGAATTTCTCCTACAAGCTACATCCCTATGTGCACACTTCCCTAAGTGTCTCATATCCAAACTATGATGAGATACATTATCCTAAGTTAACTTAAGTAAAGTGTAATAATATCCATGATGAATAATTATTTACACCAACACCCCCCCTTAAGTGCAACTTAGGGGAATGAAGACTCAAGTCAACAATGCAAGATGGGTCCTAGCTACTAGGCCATGATAGGTACCCATGTACAATATGCAAATGCAATAAAACCTATGCAATGTAATTCTCACAAACGGAGAAAGGGAGAAAACCCAATGGGAAAAAATTACCCCCCAAAAAGAGAGGAATTTACAAAAGACTCTCAAAGAAGAAGGACAAAACCTCAAAGAGGAAAAAGTCCCCCCCATAAAAGAGGAAGGAGAAGTCAGTTGACCCCCCCTAATGAAACATCTTGCACCCCCAAGAGAGATCGCAACTACTAGAACTTACTCTCGGTGAAAGGTATGGTGAATATGTCTAAAACCTACTTCGTTGTAAGATAATACTGCAAATCAATGACCTGCTCCTGAATCAACTCGCAAATGTAGTGCATATGAATCTCGATATGTTTGGTCTGCTGATGCTAGACTGGGTCCTTCGAGATTGCAATAGCACTCTAATTGTCACAATGTAGAACTGTCAGTTGTGGAGTGGTGAACCCAAACTCTATGAGAATTTGTTGAAGCCAAATGGTCTCAGTCGCTATGTTAATATCCCCTTGGTACTCAGACTCAGTCCAAGAGAGAGAAATAGCATGTTTCTTCTTGCTCTGCCAACAAATGGGGCCCGAACCAAGGTGGAAGTTGTAACCTGAAGTAGACTTACAATCATCAAGATCGCCAGCCCAATCGAAGTCTTTGTAACCAACCAAGAAAAGTCTCGTGCTTGTTGCATAGTGAATCCCATAGTGATGTGTACCCTGAATGTAATGAAGGATGTGTTTGGTGGCTTTCAAATGAAGCTCATGTGGTTCCTCCATGAAGCGGGAAACCATGCCAACTACAAACGAAATACCAGGCAGTGTGTGAGTCAAGTAGATGAGACTACACACAAGCTGACGATACAATGTGGCATCAATTGGTGGAGAAGAGAACCTAGCCTCAAGCTTGACTCCTGAAAGAAAGGGAGTCGGTGCAGGCTTAAAATCAGCCATATGAAAGCATGCAAGTAGATCAAGAGCATACTTGGGCTGTGATAGTGTAATCCCGGAAGGTGACTATGAAATCTCTATCCTGAGAAAGTAGTGCAAAAGACCCAAGTCAGTTATAGCGAATCTGTCATGCAAAGTATATTTGACCCTGCTAATGATGGATGCGGTGCTCCTTGTAATGATCAAATCATCAACATAGAGCACATGTATCAAGTGAGAGTCATCTTGTCACAAGATGTAGACATTCAGATCGGAATGACACATGGTGAACCCTCCTAAGAGGAGAAAGGAATCCATCTTGGCATACCAAGCCCTGGGGGCCTGCTTAAGGCCATAGAGATATTTCCTTAGTCTACAAACCAAGGAAGAATCCTGGATGAAACCCTATGGCTGCTCCATATAAATCTCCTCATCAAGATCCCCATGAAGAAAAGCACTCATCACATCTATCTGATGTAAAGCCCAACCATGAGCTGCGGAAATAGAAAGTGTCAAGACAATGGAGTTCATCTTGGCTATGGGTGCAAAGGTCTCAGTATAGTCAACAACTGGAACCTGAGAGAAATCTTTCGCAACAAGCCAAACCTTATACTTATCCACACTACCATCCACTACAAACTTGTTTCAATAGATTCACTTACATCAAACCATCTTTCTCCCCTTAGGGAGAGGGACTAACTCCCATGTGTTGTTCCTCATCAAGGAACTATACTCTTCCTCCATAGCTTAGTCCCACTCAGGAACCCCCGAAGCTTCCCGAAATGTCTATGGATTGGAAGCAATAGAAATGTATGCATTTGGAAGGTCCTGATGTTGTGATCGAGTCATTCGTCTATCTTAAGGATCCCCAACAAGGGAACCCACTGACTCAAGTGTGTGTCGATCCCAATGAGGTCTAGGTGGAGGTGGAGAACGAGGCTCCTCAACTGCAAGTGGACCCTGCAGAGGTGTAACCCTGTGAGTCAGAGTTGAAGGAGTCTCATCATCTCAATCACTAGCATCATTATCCACAAAGGAGGAAGGTGAAGGAGGTAGAGAGGCATTACAATAGAAAGGAGATTGTTGGCATTTCAATAAGGATATTGAGAAGGTTGTTGGAGATTATTGATATAACTGAAGAAGGATGATTACTATCTTTATAATATTATTGTGTCATTGATGTCAAGAAATTGATTTGAAGAGAATTAAGATGTCGGTAAAAGCCACAAAAAGAATATGATGAATAAGGGGAGAAATAAGTTATTCAATGGGCAACTATTACCGAGTTAGAAAATGATGAGATCATGTTGTTTTGATTGTTTTGATATCCTACATATGTTGTTGATTGTAAGGTTAATACTATACTATGTCACCGAGCAAAGAACCTAGTCGGTAAACCCTAAGGTACCTAGCTGGTAAACCCTAAGGTTATCGATATAGGTTAATGAAGGCTGAATGCCTACCGAGTAAAGTTTAGTATTTACCAAGTTGCAATCGAGTTATGACAAATCGCATTGGATGGATAAAAGCATTATTTAATGTAGGATGTTGATGAGTTGGAGATGATAAAATGATTGGTATGTTGCACATGAAGTTTGTTAAGGATCTATGGCAATGGAAAATCAAGAGGAAGATCTACAGCACAGATTGAACCACAATAACCTAGCACAAGTTCTTAGGAAGGAATGCAAGTTCCAAGGTGAGGTAAAACATTTTCAGATCGAAGGATACATTGAACCTAGTCAAGATTGATAATTTGATGGCTAAGACTGCATGGGAAATGTGATCAAGGAGATTAAGCGGTTAGCAAATTGTTTATAAATAAGAAATTGTTGATAAACAATAAACGCAGGCAAGTGTAAGCACAGGGATGCTACATAGTGATTACCGAGCATAGAAGCTTGAAGACCTATTTTGAATAACAGAGTAGGGAGCCTAGCAGAGGGACAAGATAAGTCCTATGACTAGACAGTGTTGAGCAAATAAGAATCTGCTTTAGCATTTTAGATGTGAAGTTGCAGATATAATTTATTACTGTTGTTTATTTTGTAAGTGACAGAAAATCTCTTAACTGAGTGGACTTAACAGTCTTATTTGTAAATCCTCTAACAAGGTAACATTCTAAATGAGTGTTTGAAATCCTTTGACAAGGTCACTTCTAACAAAGTGAAGATCCTAACTAATCTGAGGGAAATCTCTTAACCAAGTCACATCTAGCAATGTGTTTGTAATCTTTAACAGGATTTGCTTTTAACCGAGCATATTTTAGAAGAGCATATTTCTTAGTGGGTCCGAAATCCCACAATGGTTTTTCCCTATTTGGGTTTCCATGTTAAATCTGGTATTATATGTGTTATGATGATTATGTGTTTATGAGTTAGCATGTTTAGCAATTTTTGGTTATATTGTTGAAGTATAAGTTACCGAGGTTGAATCTGATTGATTTTATGGAAGATTAAGTTTGTATGATTTACCCCCCCCCCCCCCCCCCTCTTAGCTTACTAACTATTGACATTAGAACTTTACAATTGGTATCAGAGCCTTGGACTCTGGAAGAAAAGTTTAAAGGTACTTGAGGCACAGATCCGAAGATGTATAAAAGGGATGCACCAAAGTTGAACAAGTCAAGTTTCTCCACATGGCAGAAAAGGATGAAGCTGCATTTATCAGGAATTGGAGAATATGCAACATATTATCTGGAGAATGATTACATACCACCTAGCACCAACCCTATGACCTTGGAAGAGATAAAGGCAAAGCAATAACATATTCAAGCTATGATTGAAATAACATCAGCACTGACCGACTCAAAGTTTAATGATCTAGAAGGCTGTAATGATGCAAAAGCAATGTGGACCAAGCTCATATCTGTGTATGGCGGTGATTAACATGTTCAAAGAGCAAAAGTAGATAGTCTAAGAGGTCAACTTGAATCCATGAGAATGAATGAAGGTGAGAACATAACCCAATATAGTACAAGGTTAAAGGAGACTGTCAATCAAATCAAAGGAGCAGGAGGAACTATTGAAGAAAAGGATGTAACAAGTAAGTTGCTTAGAACACTTCTACCTGCTTATGCAATTCGAGTCTCTACAATCAATGAACTAAGGTCTGTACCAAGTATGCCAGTTTCTTTGGATGCTACTATTGGTAAGCTACATGCATTTGAGTTAAGTAATTTTGATAACAGTGGGTATTCGGTAAATAAAGTAGAATCTGCATTTAGTTCTTTTCATATTGGTGAATCTGATGATTATAATGATAGAATGAGTAATTACTCTGAAGAAAATCACAGTGGAGCAAGTGAAAGATTTCATAAGAACATGGAAGAAGTGCACAAACTGTATGAGGAAATCAAAAAGCAAGAAGAGTTTGAAGCATTATTAGCCAGAAGGTTACCGAGAGGAAAAGGTAAGTATAAAGGAAAGCTACCTTTAAAATGTTTTAATTGTGATAAAATAGGACATATGGCTTCTAACTTCCCTGACAAAGAATCTAGTGAAAAGAGAGAATACCGAGATAACAGGCAGAAAGACAACCAATACAGAGGACACTAAGACTTCAGAAGGAGAGATAGAAAGACATGCCTAGTAGTTGATGAGGAATCCAACGATGATAAATCTGATGAAACTGATACAGAGGAAGTTGTTTATGTAGCTATCAAAGATGGATCATATGAAGAAAGGTATGAAGAAAAAGCCCTAATATCTCACATAAATATTAATGATTCTTGGATAATAGACAGTGGATGCTCACATCACATGACAGGTGATAAACACAAGTTTGTTAAATTAGAAGACTATGATGGAGGCTATGTAAGATTTGGTAATGATTCACCATGTCCGGTAAAAGATAAAGGCTCTGTAACACTTCTTGACAATGCTAAATGTGATGATGTATACTGGGTTGAAGGTTTGAAATACAATTTGTTGAGTGTAGCATAGCTAAACAATACAGGATACCGTATAGAATTTCAGAAAGGATGTGTCAAAGTTCATGACAAACATGGAAAGTTGGCTGCTACCGGGACACAAACAAAAGGTAATACATTTCATCTTGACTCAACTCGAAACAAGTGTCTTTATGCAAAGATAGATGATACCTGGTTATGGCATAAAATGTTTTTTCATGTAAATTTTGATAATCTGATCAAAATAAGTAAGAAGCACCGAGTAAGAGGTCTACCAAGCCTGGAAAAACCTGAGAATGTTATGTGCCGAGGATGCCAGATGGGTAAGATGACAAGATCAAGCTTTACAAGTAAGTCCTACACTTCTAAAGGAATTTTAGATCTAGTACACACTGACCTTTGTGGTACCATGAAAGTTCAAAGTTATTATAGTGATAAATATTTCATATTATTTGTGGATGATTACTCAAGGATGATGTTAGTTATGTTTTTAAAAGAAAAATCAGAAGCTTTTCAAATGTTTAAATGGTACAAGGCAAGAGTTAAAAATGAAATAGGAAGACAATTGAAATTTCTTAAATCTGATAGAGGAGGAGAGTTCACTTTTGATGAGTTTAACTTATTCTGCAATGATCATGGTATAAAAAGGCAAGTGTCTGCACCGAGAACAGCTCAGCAAAATGGGATAGCTGAGAGAAGGAACAGATCAATTGTAGATTGTGCTAGAACCTTGATGATAGAAAAGAGGGTACCTCAAACATTTTGGAGAGAAGCAATCAGCACTGCAGTTTACACCCTGAACCGAGTACAACTGAAGAAAGGAACTATGAAGACACCATATAAAATCTGGTATGACAAGAAACCTAATGTAAGTTATTTTAAAATCTTTGGAAGTAGATGTTATGTTCACAAAGATGACAAAAATGGAAAGTTTGATCAGAAAAGTGAAGAAGGAACATTTCTTGGTTACTCTTCTAGAAGTAAAGCATTTAAATGTCTGATCAAATCATCTAACAAAATAGTACAGAGTGCAAATATGAAAATTGATGAATTTGCAGAAAGAAATAATGAAGGAAATTCCAAAGAACTAGAAAATTATGAAGAATTTGTTTATGTTCAACCGAGAAGTCTTACCGAGAAAGTTGTTGAAGAAAATGAAGATAATGTCCAGTTACCGAGTGATGGAGAAGATCATACAGAGCCTACCGAGCCTATATTAGCCAAATATGTCAGAAGACATCGTGCATCAAGTCAGATTATAGGAGATAAGGATGATCCAGTGATGACAAGGAACAAACTGAGACAGAACACATGTTTGATATCTGAATTTGAACCAAGAATAGTAAACGAGGCATTTAATAGTGAAGATTGGGTAAATGCTATGACAGAAGAGATTGATCAAATCAAGAAAAATGACACATGGACATTGGTCCCAAGACCGAAGGACAAAAATGTAATCAGTACAAAGTGGATTTTCAAAAACAAGCTAAATGAAAAAGGTGAGGTCATTCAGAACAAAGCAAAACTAGTTTGCAAAGGTTATGCTCAAGAAGAAGGAATAGATTATGGTGAGACTTTTGCACCTGTGGCTAAACTTGAGGGAGTAAGAACATTGTTGGCATATGCTACTTTCAAAAATTTCAAGGTCTATCAAATGGATGTTAAATTTGCATTTTTGAATGGTATACTAGAAGAAGAAGTTTATACTGAACAACCTGAAGGATTTGTTGAAGACAAGAGTAAAGATCAGGTATGTAAATTGAACAAAGCTTTATATGGTCTAAAACAAGCACCTAGAGCATGGTATGAAAGACTGCACTCTTACTTAATCAAGATTGGTTTTATAAGAACAAGTGAAAACAACAATATGTACATGAAGAATGATGAGGACAATGGAATACTGATCTCAGCCATATTTGTTGATGACATTATATTTTGTGGAAATGATTCTCTATGCAAAAACTTTGGTAATGAAATGTGCAAAGAATTTGAGATGTCACTAATCGGTGAGATAAAGTATTTTATAGGTTTACAAATACTGCAAATGAAAGATGAAATTTTCATTACTCAATCCAAGTACATAAAGGAAATCTTGAAGAAATTTGGAATGGAGGATTATAAACCTGTAAGTACTCCTATGACTACTAACTGTAAACTATCAAAGAATGATGAATTTGCATCTGTTGATGAGACACTTTACCGATCTATGATTGGAAAGTTGCAATATGTTGTGCACAGTAGATTGGATATAGCACATGCAATAGGTATTGTTGCAAGATTCTCTGCATATCCCAAAGAAACCCATATGACAGCAATCAAGAGAATTTTCAGATACCTGAGAGGCACTGAAGATTATGGCTTAGTATATGAAAAGAGGAATGATTTTGATTTAAAATTTTAAACTGATGCTAATTGGGCAGGCAACATTGATGATAGGAAAAGCACAAGTGGTGGAGATTTCTTTCTGGGTGATAGACTAGTAAGTTGGCTTAGCAAGAAACAAGGATGTATTTCACAATCAACGACAGAAGTTGAATATGTTGCTGCAACATTGAATTGTACCAATATAGCATGGATCAAGCAACTGTTGGAAGGTATAAATGAGAAGGTTACCGAGCCAGTAACTATATTCTGTGATAATACGAGTGCCATTAACATTTCAAAGAATCCGGTAATGCACTCTAAGACAAAACATATCTCTATAAAGTATCATTATCTCAGAGAAGTTCAAGAGAAGAAAGTTGTGCTGGAATATATCAGTTCAAAGGAGCAAATAGCAGACATCTTCACAAAGCCACTGCCAAGGGACACTTTTGAGTATCTCAGAAGCAAGTTAGGGGTCCTATCCCTATCTTCTACTCACTGACAGAGTTTGGTGAAAGCATCAATTCGATGAATCTACAAAATATTATGTGTTGATTGATGCTGATTTACGCACTTTAGGAAGTTTTCTAAAAGTGTGCAGGAAAGTGACCAGGGAACAGAATACAGGAAACAGTATTGAAGGACAAGTTTCTCTGATCGAAACTGAGATGATACATGTGCAACACAACAAAAGCAAGCACTTCACAGTAGAAGAGTTCATGATTTAGTTCTTTTACTTTTTGGCATTGTTGTCAAAGGGGGAGAAGACTAAATGGTAGACTAAATAGTAAAGCCCTAAAGTGAAGAAGATTAACAGAAGACTAATGACAGGGGGAGAAGATTACTAAAAAAAGGGAGAAGACTAAATGCAAGATAACAGCTCAGAAGACTAATGAAGAGGAAGAAAGCCTAGAAGACTTCAGAAGAAGAAAACAGCTCAAGGATAACAGGAGAAGTCTAACAGCAATCTAAATTTGAATCAGTTGGAATAAATCAAGTTGGTATTGCCATTTAAAAGTTAGTATTGCCATCAATGCCAAAGGGGGAGATTGTGGGCATTACAATAGAAAGGAGATTGTTGGCATTTCAATAAGGATATTGAGAATGTTGTTGGAGATTATTGATATAACTGAAGAAGTCTAATTACTATCTTTATAATATTATTTTGTCATTGATGTCAAGAAATTGATTTGAAGAGAATTAAGATGTCGGTAAAAGCCACAGAAAGAATGTGATGAATACAGGGAGAAATAAGTTATTCAATGGGCAACTATTACCGAGTTAAACAATGATGAGATCATGTTGTTTTGATTGTTTTGATATCGTACATATGTTGTTGATTGTAAGGTTAATACTATACTATGTCACCGAGCAAAGAACCTAGTCGGTAAACCCTAAGGTACCTAGTCGGTAAGCCCTAAGGTTATCGATATTGGTTAATGAAGGCGGAATACCTACCGAGTAAAGTTTAGTATTTACCGAGTCGCAACCAATTTATGATAGATCGCATTGGATGGATAAAAGCATTATTTAATGAAGGATGTTGATGAGTTGGAGATGATTAAATTATTGGTATGTCGCGCATGAAGTTTGTTAAGGATCTACGGCAATGGAAAATCAAGAGGAAGATCTACAGCACAGATTGAACTGCAATAACCTAGCACAAGTTCCTAGGAAGGAATGCAAGTTCCAAGGCGAGGTAAAACATTTTCAGATCGAAGGATACATTGAACCTAGTCAAGATTGATAATCTGATGGCTAAGATTGATCATGGGAAATGTGATCAAGGAGATTAAGCGGTTAGCAAATTGTTTATAAATAAGAAATTATTGATAAACAATAAACGCGGGCAAGTGTAACCACAGGGATGCTACATAGTGATTACCGAGCACAGAAGCTTGAAGAACTATTTTGAATAATAGAGTAGGGAGCCCAGCAGAGGGACAAGATAAGTCCTATGACTAGACAGTGTTGAGCAAATAAGAATCTGCTTTAGCTTTTTAGATGTGAAGTTGTAGATATAATTTATTACTATTGTTTATTTTGTAAGTGACAGAAAATCTCTTAACCGGGTGGACTTAACAGTCTTATTTGTAAATCCTCTAACAAGGTAACATTCTAAATGAGTGTTTGAAATCCTTTGACAAGGTCACTTCTAACAAAGTGAAGATCCTAACAGATCTAAGGGAAATCCCTTAACCGGGTCACATCTAGCAATGTGTTTGTAATCTTTAACAGGATTTGCTTTTAACCGAGCATATTTTAGAAGAGTATATTTCTTAGTGGGTCTGAAATCCCACAGTGGTTTTTCCCTATTTGGGTTTCCACATTAAATCTGGTGTTATATGTGTTATGATGATTATGTGTTTATAAGTTAGCATGTTTAGTGGTTTTTGGTTATATTGCTGAAGTATAAGTTACTGAGGTTGAATCTGATTGATTTTATGGAAGATTAAGTTTGTATGATTCACCGCCCCTTTTAGCTTACTAACTATTGGCATTAGAACTTTACACACTCCTCTCAATAAACACCTCAGGTGTCTCAAGATCCATCAATCAATATGCCTTAACACCCTTAGGATATCCAACAAAGAGACAAGGCCTACTCTGAGGTTCCAATGTCTTGCATTTCTGTGGAGGAATGCGAGCCCATGTTGGACACCCAAAGACTCTGAAATGTCTCACAATCAGTTTCCTACTAGCCCAAGCCTCAAAAGGAGTAATACTTGTCAAAATCTTTGTGAGGAGCACGAATTTGGATGTGTGTGGCACAACTAATAGCCTCTGCCCAAAAGGCGAGATCAAGAGAATGTGCATGTATCATACAGCTAGCCATTTCTTTGAGAGTTCTATTCTTGCGCTCTTCAACTTCGTTTTATTGTGGAGTGTAAGCAACAGAATGTTGAAGATCAATCCCCTCAAATATACAAAAATCCTCAAGTCTTTTGTTCACATATTCCCTTCCATTATATTTGCGAAGAATCTTGACCACTTTCCTTGATTGCTTCTCCACATGAGCCTTGAAGTCTAGAAATTTGTCAAAAACTTCACTCTTATGAATAAGAAAGTAGACCCAAGTGAAGCGGGAGTAGTCATCAATGAAGGTGAGGACATAGTGGGCCTTACTAAATGAAGGTGATGGAAATGGACCTGCTACATCGTTGTGAACAAGTTGAAGAACATTCAAAGCTCTCTAAGCTTTCCCCTTATCAAACTTCTCCTCAGGATGCTTTCCCATGGAACATCCTGAACATACACCCTCTGAAAAACTGATTCGAGGTAGACCTATGACCATGTCTTTAGTGCTAAGCTGTTGAAGATAGCGGTAGTTGAGGTGACCAAACTGCTCATGCCATAGCTTACTTTTTGAATTTGAATGAGTAAGCAAGGCCCTAGAAGGAGAACTTGGCACAAAGTGGGAGAATGAATAAAGTCTTGAGTTGTCATTGACTTGTCCCACTGCTACCAAGGCATCATTATCAAGTTCCCTTACCACAACTGAATCAGGTGTAAACTCAACCTTTTTCCCATTCCCATAGTGAGTGATTTGGTAGATAGAGATAAGATTGGTAGACAAGTTAGGAACATAAAGAACATTCTCAAATGTTCCATCATCCATGTCAACTGAACCTTTCCCTTCAACCTCAACTTGTGTATCATCTCCTATGTAAATGTGAGGTACCTTTGATGGCTCCAATGAAGAAAACTGCTCCTTTGTAGAACCCATGTGATAAGAGGCACCCGAGTCAAGTATCCACTGTTGTGAAGAACCTTTTGTACCCACAAATGCTTTCCCTTTTCTCTTAGACTGTGAGGAAGAGGAAGGAGTTGAATCCTTCTTGTTGTAGGCAGATGGCAAGTTGATGTTATTTTTCTTAAGAAGATTTGTCAACTCATCAACTTGCTTGGCATGGCATCGATGCTCATCATGACCATACTTCTTGCAATAAGCACAAGTTGGTTTATTCTTCTTAGGTGGAGTCCCCTTCTTGGAAGAGGATGAAAAATCGCCTTGTGATGGAGAGGATGATTGTCCTTTTTCCTGTTGTGGCTTTGACTTAGATTTCTTCATCTTCTTCTTGGAATATTTTCCTTGACTCCCTTGACTCCCTTGATTAGCCACCAAAGCCTTAGAGTTTGAAGACTTGAGAAGCCCCATGTTCAACAACTTAGATTGTTCCAATATCAACATTTTTGTGAAAGTATCAAATGAAGGCATGGTGTAGGAGCTCCCCATTGTCAAACGATGAGTTTGGAAGCTAGAAAAAAATGCTACATATTCAGGTGCAAGCTTGTCCAACAAGTTGAATATCAATTGAGCATCTTTTTTGTCAATTCCACAATCCTTAAGCTTAGCTCTTAGCTCATTTGCTTTGGTGACATAATCTTGGATTGTATCAAAACTCTTGGGATCCAAGTTGGTGATCTCATTGTCAATCTTGTAACCTCTGATTTCATCAACTTGACCATACAATTTTTGAAACATTTCCCAAGCCTCTTTGATTGTAGAACACTTCTCAATGTGAAAAATGAGGTCATCTGATACATACTTACACAAAGTTCCAAGAGCCATGTAATTATTAGTGAGCCCTTCAAAATGAGCATAAGGATCAGCCTTAGGATCAGGTGGTGCTGATATTGTTCCATCTATGCAATGTGTGAGTCATTTTTCCATTAATTTACTTCATGCTTTAATTTTCCAAGATGCATAATTATGTGGAGTTAAAGGTGGAAATTTATGAGGACTCATAGAAACAAAAATGAAAGAGCACAAGGAGAGAGAGGCACAATCACACAAGACTCCCCCCAAATTCACTCAAGCAAAGAACCCCCCTCAAAATGATGATTTGACACTTTATACTTAGTGCGTGTACAATGGGCCACTTGCAAAAATGGCAAAGTAGAATTATTATTTCAACTTTACAGCTACCTCAATGAGGCCAAAGGAGAATCAAACTAATAATGCAAGAGATCTAAACTAATATCCAAGCAAATTACAAGTACCAAGTAGGCTAAAAAAGACCAATATCTGAAAGTACAATATCCACTCAAAATATCTAAAAAATAATCATATATTATGAAATTAGATGAAAAAATATGCACTTTCAAAAAAATCAGCACCTGAAAAGGAGGTCGTATGAGCTCAAACGAAGCCTTTGAAGTTGCAAAATCAAGGATTAGATAGGTACAGCTGAGAAAATCTAAAAATTATGAAAAACCTGTACACCAAAATCAAAACATAACCATACCACTGCGGAGAGCACAAAAAAATATCCCAAATAAAAAAAAAATGCACCCAAAAAGGAACAAAATTGAGCAAGTTATGAGCCTCCAAAGTTGACCCATAAAACCAAACAGCTCAACGGAGAGGGGTCTAAAATTTTCAAAAAAATGTTGACGCAGGTTGATGTCAATAAAGCACTATGTTAAATTTGATGGTCGTCTGATCGTCAAAATGGTCGCCGCACCCTTTGGTTGACCGTGCGGATGACGTGTCAAAAGATTTTTCCACGGGCCAGTGGCCTCTAGCCATGTGGCGGGCGTGGATTCACCAGGAGAGAGGGTGCAGATGCTGATGTGGCAGAAAGAAACGGTGGTGGGAGTCTCGGTTTTCGATTACCGACGGGTTGCTATTGTTGGCAGGTGAGCTGGACGGTCGGCAAAGCAGAGCTGTCGGCGGGCGTGAGGTCGTCGACAGGCTTGAAGCGACCGGAGCAGGGTTTGCGGGGGCCGTCGGAGTAGGCTCTGTCGGGGCTGGAAGGTGGAGATGGCGTCGAACAGGAGTAGCACAATGGTCGGAGTGACAACGTTGGCATCGGCGAGGAGCAGCACGATGACTAGAGAGCGACGCGGTGGCCGGAGCGGCAGCATTAGCGAGTTAGTGCAAGCTGCTAGGAAAGCATTGCGGAACCGTCGGTGGTTGGATCTGCATGGAGGATGCGATTGACAAGGCAGTATAGCAAGGTCAACCTACAACCTACAGTACGACGAGGGTCACGAGGGGGGTCCACAGACCCCCCAAAAATTTGCTCTTTTTTTTTAATTTAAAAAAAAAAAAAAAAAACTTTCCCCCTTTTATAAAAATGAAATTTTCTTCTGTGAAAGAAAAAAAAATCAGAAATTTAAAATAAATAAAAAACCCGAAAAATTTGTACCGTACCGTACCGCCCAACATGCTCAATTTTTTTCTCCACACCCAAAATTCGACTTTCGCCAAAATAGGTCGAGTTTATACTCAATTTTTATGGAAGCGGTCTCTCGAACATAATGGTGAGGTCGAAAACGCTCTAGGATGCCTTCAAAATATGCAGTACCTTAGATCCGAAAATAGAAGCCTTCCAAGATGTCTCCCAAAACCAATCAATGAAGCCCCAAAGGCTCTGATACCATGTGAGATTTTTCCAAGACCAAGGGCACAATGAAAAGCACACAAGAGAGACAAAAGTATGACAAGAACAATTGTATTCTCATCAATATACAAATGATCAACTGGATTAACCAATACAATGAATATGGGTTTGCTTATATAGGCAAGGCCATATGGATGTGTGAGCACACAATCATGACATGTGGCTCAATGAGAAACAAGGGTAGGTAAGAAAAAGTAGGGGTAGGTAGGAGAAATAATATAATATTCCACAAGAGGTAGATGACCCACTGAAAGTGGAGTGCAACAACAAGATAAGACCACAAAAGGTGGAATTTCTCCTACAAGCTACATCCCTATGTGCACACTTCCCTAAGTGTCTCATATCCAAACTACGATGAGATGCGTTATCCTAAGTTAACTTAAGTAAAGTATAATAATATCCATGATGAATAATTATTTACACCAGCAATTCCCTTTATCATTCACACTTGCCACATATATAGTATTATTATCAATCAAGTCTTGAACTGTTAGAGTTATCTTTTATTAGTCAATAATTATTTATTTAGTTATTAGTCTATTATACTCTATGCTTAAGCTAAAATTAGGAATCTTATAATTCTTTAGGGTTTTCTTCTTTAGGGTTTTGAGTATCCTCTTATAAGGATTATATCTTTGTATTTTTCATAACAACTATAATTATTGAATTGCATTTTTGTTGCACAATCAATATGACTCCTCTTTTCTGGATCTCTAAATTCTAGCCTCCATAGCTTTTTTGCTTCTCTCCTTCTGTGACAGGTTTGCATGTGGATGATCTTTGGGAGCTGTAGAGTCGATTTTTCCTCAACTCCAATATGGTATCAAAGCTCCAGATATGCATGCCCATGTTCTCTTCATGAGAGATTTTGGACTTTGTTCTTTAGATCTATGTATTTGGGGGTTTGTGCAGTTGTTGTTTTTTTCATTTCTAGGGGTAGCTGATTTTTTGGTACATTTTGGTGCCAAAAGGACCTCACATTTGGATTCAGAAGACTGATTCCATGAATTTTGATATATAATTTGCCTATTTTCGGTGAGGGGGCATCTGGGGCATGATTTTTTATTGACACATTTTTCAAGGCACAAAAATCCATACTGCTGTACCTGCAAATGCGTTAGAGAATTTTCAAAAACCTTATATTATCGGAAATCTCTTTCCGAGCTCTATCCAGATCTAGAGGTTTGAACTTTTGATTTTGTTTTTTTGATGGCATTTTTTTCTGTCAAAGTCAGAGGTTCTTTTTTGCACTCCGGGAGACATAACTTGAGCATCCGAACTCCGTTTTTTGAAAACTTTATATCGTTGGAAAACTTGTTTTGTGTTCTTTCCATTCATATGATTTTCCTTTCCAGATTCTTCTCCAGGTATCTTTTATTCGATTTTTTTTTTAGCACTCTGGTGAATATCTTGGATGTTTTAGGTCTTGGGATCTCTTTCTTTGAGTAGGATGTCTCGTCTTTGGTTGTTCTTTCTGTTTCTAGTATTTTGTCTCTTTTGATCATTGTCGCATTTTATTTATGTAAACACACTGAGATAAAGTGTCATCATCTATTGTATACTTGGGATCTTGCACATTTTGTGCCTTATTGTACATGCACTACTTATAAAGTGCCATGGGGGGTTTGACGTTTGCCTTTTGTTTGTCATCTACCTTTGTCACATGAGTGTTCCTTCCATGACATTAGCCTCATGATGTGTGTCAAGTGAGTGTTCCTTCCATGACACTATGTACTTTCTCTGCACCTTCGATGTTCCTGGTTCTTTGTCATGCAGTTCTTGTTGGCCATTCTTTTTAGTGTACCCACCCCTCTCCCTTTTCAACATTATGGGGAGGTTTGTCTTGTTATTCTAATGCTTCCTTGGTTCGATTGATCAGCTCTTCAAGCTTTGATATTTTATGCCTTCTGTATCTTTGAGTTCAGTTGTTTTCCTTTGTTTGCCATCTGATTCGAGTAGTGTCATTTGAGGGCACTCATGCAGATTATAGTCTTCTCTACCTAGTCACGTTCTATTTTAGTTGAGGTTCTTCAAATCAATAGTTACTCTTCGACAGTGTTTGCAGCTATTTCATACTTCAGTGGTGTTCTTCATTCTCTTCTTTTTGTTGCTATCTTCTAGAACACTCTTGTTTGGAGGATTCTTAATCCTTCACTTGAGCTTTCATCTCTTCTTGGAGAGGAGTTTTGTTCCCACAGGGTTTTCTCTTTTTTCTCCACTTCACAGAAATTTTATTGTACTTTGGTACCTCATCAGGCCTAGTTGTCGGGACCCATTGTTCCTTTCCTGCATTTTTTACATGTTTTTTTAGTTCTTAGTTGTTTTTTAGCTACTCCTTAAGTTCATCTTAAGGGGGGTGTTAGAGTTATCTTTTATTAGCTAATAATTATTTATTTAGTTATTAGTCTATTATACTCTATGCTTAAGCTAAACTTAGGAATCTTACAATTCTTTAGGGTTTTCTCCTTTAGGGTTTCGAGTATCTTCTTATAAGGATTCTCTCTTTGTATTTTCCATAACAATTGTAATTATTGAATTGCATTCTTATTGCACAATCAATATGACTCCTCTTTTCTAGATCTCTAAATTCTGGCCTCCATAGCTTTTTTGTTTCTTTTCTTCTGTGACAGGTTTGCATGTAGGTGATCTTTGGGAGCTGTAGAGTTGATTTTTTCTCAACTCCAATATGAACCTTATGTTTCAATGCAAAACATTTCTTAGCATCATGAGCAGGTTGACGATGAAATTGGCAAAAGGAATTGTTATCAAAATGAGGAGATGCAAGTTTGGAAGGATCAACTTGTTTTATAGGAGGAAGTTTGATAACATTTCTCTGCAATAATTAAGACATAATACTATGCAAAGATTCATTCAAAGGAGTAAATTGTCTTTCTCTTTGGAAAAATTTAGAAATCGGAGGTACACCTGTTGTAGCATTCACATGGTTGTTGTTGATTGGATCATTGAACTCGATGAATCTTTTCCTCAATTTGAACTTTGCAAATGGTTGTTGAACAGTCTCCCCCTTATCACTCGGAGCCATAGGAGTGGATTGCTCCATTTGACTCACAACTAGTTGATAATTGTGGAGTGTTGTGCACAACTGCGGAAAGGAAGTAAACTCAGACAAAAGAAGCTTTTCCCTGATATCTTTTTTGTAAATTAGAAATGAAAATTCTTTGAATATCATTATAAGGCACGTGAAAAGAAATTTGAGCACACAAATTCTTATATCTACCAATGAAATTCGTCACTTTTTCTTTAACACCTTGTTTACAATGCATTAAATCGATCAAAGTGATTTTAGGACCAATGTTGTTTTAAAATTGTTGGATGAAAGCATTTTCTAGTTGTTGAAAGGAAGTGATAGAATAAGAAGGCAAAGAGCAATGTCATTGTAAAGCCTTATCTCTTAGCATTCTTGTAAACAATTTTGCAAGCAATCTTTGATCATAAGCAAAATCAGTACAGAAGGTTTGAAATGTTTTGGCATGCGTGAGAGGATCACCTTTTCCATTATAGAGTTCCAATTGAGGGATCTCAACATGTTTAGGTGGCACGACTTTAACAATATCAAGAGAAAGTGGGCTCACAACATCAAAGGTGGGCACACTTAACTTGGATTGTAGGGAAGACACAGTTTGGGCAAGATTGTTGATAGTCATTTCGGTAGAAGAATTTATGTTAGACATAGGTGATTAAGAAGGTGGTGTGATGTTGTTGAAAGAAGGCATGGACTGAGAATAAGGTGGTGGGACACTATGATAAGTAGGCATTGGCGATGATTGGGTAAGAAAAGGGACACTTAAAGGAGGAATAAAGTTGTTGAAGGAATTGTCCCCTTGTGTCACACCGATTGGTTGAGGAATAGTAAGAATACTCATGGAAGACATAGGTAATGATGAAGGATTAAATGAAGAAGAGGGATTACCCCCATGACCTCTGGTTGTAGGAATGACATTTTGAGTTGAAGTAGCCATGATATTAGATGTGAAAGTGGGAATACTAGTCATAGGATTAGTCAAAGGAATAGAGTAATTGACTTGTGTTGAAGGTTGTGAGTAACCTAGGGTTTCGGCACAACTCTTGATAGGCATGACATTAAAATCAACAATATGTGCAATGTCACGCAATATATCAATTTCATTCTTATCACTTTCAAGCATGTGTTTAAGACCTTCAATTAATGGAAGAGCTTCACTATTAGGGTATTCTTGGTATATCCATTGTTGAAAGCTATCAAATTGATTGTCCAATGTAGAAAGTTGATCTAAAGAAACCCTAGTTAAAGCTTCTTCTTCATCATGGGATCCATCAAATAAGCAAATGATTAGGATGAGAAGAATTAGCATGATCCTCATTAAAGAAGTCATCCAAATTAGGCTCCATCTCCTCGGCAATTAAACCTTAGGAAGCCTTAATTCTAATGCTTCGTTTAATGGGGATAGGATAGGTAGGACCAATAGTTGTAAAACTCATGCACTAGAGGGAAAAACTGAATTTTGAATTGTAGAATAAAACTTGCAAAATTGAGTAATCTAAAATTTAAGAAAATAATGATTACACAATTTGAACTTTGTTGGATGAAGGGAATAACACAATTTCCAAAAATGAAAGGAAATTGGAAATTTTAAAATTGGGGCCAAGGGAAGACCACTTAATTTTAAAATCACGATTTTTAAAATTAGGGCAAACAATAATTAACCACTTAATTTTAAAAAAATTCTTGAAAGTTGAAATATTGAATTTTGAAGGTATTTCCAATTCTAGAGGGTTCAAAAATCGATAAAGTCAGCCAATCTTCTGGATTTAGGCTATTAAATACAGTCATAACAGTCTCCCAAAATTTCGGAGAAAAAGTCGAGGACTGTGGTAAGAACGCACATGATCCAACCAACTTTTTTTGAAATTTTCAGGGATGGATATTACGATGATTTTAAAGCTAACCCCAAAAAAATGGCAAATTTTATGATCTCTAGTGTTGGCATATGCACACTCCAATGAGACATTGTAGGTGATTGAAGGTTTTGTCATTGATGGCAACCTTACAATCCTATGGCACCGGCAAGATAGTTCACCGGCACTAGCAAGATCAAAATCTACACCAGCACTCAGACCACCGGCACCAGTAGAGAAAGGAAGCATACCAGCACAAAGGCCAACAAGAATTTTGTTATATTATATTTTGTTTATTATTGTAAAATCTTTGTAAGCCGACTTGGCATCGTTGTATAATGACTCATATATATAAGAGATCATTATAGAACATTTTGTAAGCAAGCAAGGAAGATAACTTGTAGAATGTAATTAGGCAGACCTATTATGAAAAATATAGGTTAAAGGGTTTATGTAAAAAGCAGAGTAGAAACCGGTACTGGATCTGGCATTATAGATGTTATTCTGAAGCAGTACAAGATACTGGATTTATATAATCTATCATTGTAAGTCAGTGAGACTTCCCATTGAGC